>NC_137199.1:24584238-24606738 GCF_960531495.2 Zeus faber
TGAACTCTAATCTTCATTTGCACGAGAGCCACATTATCAAACAGATGAAATGAGGGTTTTCGACCATCAAAATGTAAAAAGAGACAGTGGTGGGAGAAGTACCTACTCAGACCCTTTACTTCAGCAAAAGTACCAATACCCTGACGCAACAAAAGAACTCCAGTAAAAGTGAAAGTACCACATTGATGTTTCTACAAATATATAAGTATTTATAAGTAATATATA
This sequence comes from Zeus faber, assembly GCF_960531495.2. Classification (NCBI taxonomy): domain Eukaryota; kingdom Metazoa; phylum Chordata; class Actinopteri; order Zeiformes; family Zeidae; genus Zeus; species Zeus faber. The sequence continues at coordinate 24,584,464 of NC_137199.1, forward strand.
AGTACTAAGTCTTAAATCTTCTTAAAGTATTCAATGTAAGAGTACTTAACGTATCCAGTGCCCCGATATAACAGAGCCTGTAATAATTCATAAAGTGCTACTGCACCTTTGTTTCATGCAGATTTACAAAAACATTTGATATATATCAATATAAATATGAGATTTTTCTTTTTTTTAAACTTAATTGAAATGACTGTTACAAACGTAGTGGAGTGAAAAGTGGGACTGACCGTGATGCCAACGGTCCATAATTATCCCAAGATTTTTGTGTTAGAGATGTTTAAGTGTAGTATAAGGTTAGACATGGTTAGGGTTAGGGTTAGGTTTGAGGTTAGGGTTAAGGGTTAAGGTTTAAGGGTAGTTGTTACTTTCCCCCACTGCAAACGGAATAAGCCGTTACAATCGCCGTCACTATGGTAAGCATCACTGCGATAGCTATCACGACGAATTTGAGAATCAGTTCATTTCGTGGGTGAAATTGAATTTTTCCACCTGTGCCATGCGTCGCTTTGTGTCATGGCCCAGCACTTGTGCTGCTTCCTCCACCTGCTGAAGAGAGGAGATGGAAACGTGGTCCCCGGGTGGATGAGCGGATCAGGCCGTGCGGTGGCACTTCCATCGTGGTTTGATTTAAGAGGTTGATTTCTGCGGAGGAGCGAGAATGACGACGCGATTATGGAGCTGGACTTTCAGCCTCCGCCGTAACGTAAACGCTCTCCCAGGGCCCTGGGACACGTACGCTGATTTACTACACACACCGAGAGGGGGAAAACGGGGCATTGGGGAAATTATGCACTGATTTTTCATTTATTTATCATTTTATTTTTTTTACGGGAACATAAAGACGTTTCCTATTTAAAAAAAAAAAAAAAAAGGATAAACTTTGCTTCTACTGTTCTTGTGCAGAGTGTGATTCCTGCCTCAGAGTCTTGACAAAGCTGGATCTGGAAGGTCCTTCAGGGGCTGTGTGAATAAAAAAAAACCAATGTGTGTGCGTGTGTGTGCGTGTGTGTGCGTGTGTGTGCGTGTGTGTGCGTGTGTGTGCGCGCGTGTGTGTGTGTTTGCGTGCGTGTCTGCCGGAGGGGGGTGTGTGGGGGGATGGGGGGGGTAATGCTGGTGGGTTGGAGGCACTTTAGGGGATTACTTGACTGGAATTGGGAAATAAAAGAACAAAACAATCTCTTATTGTCGGGCTTATTCTTTGTGAGAGGGAGAAAGAGAGAGACAGCCGCAGAAGGAGACGGTGGAGACATTGATGTACACTTGATTCTTTATTTTTTTCTTTCATTTTTTGCTTTTTCTCCCTGAAAGAGCGCCCGTCGCCGTTGTTGTGGAGCCGCGCTAGGGGTTTTTAAGAGGTAGTTTGAGGTCACGTCGCCTCTACGTGTTTGTTTCGCGGTGTGATTCGCTCGCTCCCAACCGGATGTGTGTGGCGACAACAGTGACATTTTCGACGTTCCCGACGTCCGTCGAGTCCGAGCCTTTGGCGCTATTTTGGGGGGGCGTGAGTGATGGCTCATTTGAAAATTTCTCCATTTCAAACATTTGGACGGTCCTCTCACCAACATTTGCGGTATAATTGACTGTATTTGGCAACGCATTAGGCTGGAATCAGAGGCCCTGAAGGTTTAGACATCTTTTCTCAGCGCAGATCAAATGGAGCCAGCGAACCAATGCATTGAGTTCCCCCTCGCAAGGAAAATTGGGCTGCATAAATATGGATTTTAAATCGCCGGCCAGTATTTATCTTTCTTCTCCGCTCATCTTTTGATGTTGCCATATTTTCTGGCTAACATATGAGTAACATCTTAATTGGAGTGTGAAGGCAAAGGAGCGTATTTATTTATTTTTTCATCTGAATGCAGATCTCCACGTGTAATCACAAGAAGTGAGAGTCACTGGACAGTGTTTATGCATGCGCCGCTTGGAGAAAACTTACAACCGGGGGGGAGCAGAGCCAGATCCACAAGAAAATCTCTGTGATTGACTTTTCTCATGGACGTGGAACACAGACAAAGACTCAAAAGGGGGTCCAAGTGGGAATGGCCTGAAAAATGTGCCCAGCAAGCTGCCTCAGTACTCCCCAGCCCCTCTTTTGTGGCCGTAGCCACATTTCTTGGATTGTCAGTGACTCTCTGGCACCATCCATACACATCAGTCACAGGGACTGCCTTATTTATTTTATCTGTTGTTTCTTCGCTTTCTCTTTGTTTTTGTCTCTTTGCGTACTGTCAGGTATTTAAGCAGCCTGTCGGTTTTTATAGAGGCCCATGAATGGGCTTGATGGGCCGGAGACTCAATGGACAGCATGTGACCCATCTGACCAGAACTCCTTTATGCACCCCTCGCTCTTTGTTGTCTTGTTTTTGTTTGTGTGTGAAAAAAGGAGAGAAAAGACCACTTCATTGGGGAGGAGGTGACCGACTTGCTCCATTAAGAAACTGGGGATTTCATTAGCCATAGTCAAACAAGTCAATAAATAATAACTTTGTGACCTTTGAAGTCTGAAAGGGCTGAAAACCGGTAAGAGTGAGCCTTCTGTTTCAGCGCGTCTGGGCCAGATCCGCCAGAGACTCTGCTCCAGAGTGGAAAAGTTGTTTACAGAGCAAAACCCCCGGACCTGTTATTTGATATATATATATATATATATATATATATATATATATATATATATATAGTATATATATATATATATATTTTTTTTTTATTATTATCATCGCCTTTGATAGAAATTCCTTCTTCTCCTAACAATTGCAGGCAGTCACAGAAAAGCAATCTGCGGACAGGCCGTTTTGTCCGGGATGGTGCAGAGCAACGGCGATGGCAAGGAAAAAAAAAAAAAAGCTTCATTATGAAGTGTGTGGAGGACGGTGTCTTCACGCTCCAACGCACACATGTTGGCTCAGAGGTGATTAACTGCCCCCCAAAGAGGAAACGCTGTAGTACTTTAGCTACTGTGTTTCCGTGGCCAGGGTGGGGGCGCGGGGGGGGGGGGGGGGGTTAAGGTGGTAGGCTAGACATGCCAATAAAACCCCAAGAAGTTTCCCCAAATGCCCCCCGCGCCAAAACCGGGGTTGTCTCCCTTCACCTCTAAATGACACGAATAACTCGAGGTCCCGCGGAAGGGAAAAAAATTTGCCGATCTGCGTTTTTTTTTCGGCCCGCGCCCCTGGAGGACAACCCCGCTGGTGTTTTACAGGTGCCGAGACAATGCGCAGGGGGGCTCTTTAATTAAAGATTAAGGGAGCGCGGACCCCCCGCCCGCTCGAGTTTCATTGGGCCCTAAACATGCGCGACCTGGCCAAAATGGGGCTTTCCGCCGAGCTGAGCCCAGTGCCCCACGGAGTCGTCCCCCGCACAATGGCCTCCAGGAATGCGCTGTCGCCTGTGCCCCGACCGAGTCCCCGCCACCCACCCCCCGCCCCCTCCCCGGGTCCCCTGCCACTCCGCGCCACTTCCTGCAATCATCCCCACATGTGGTGGTATTAAGCCGCCTCCACCGCGGCACACTTCATTAGGCTGGGTTTTTTAAGCCAGTGTACATTGCTTCGGGCCGAATGAGGAACTTTCTTTATGGAGCGTCGGGGCCTGGGGGGGGGGGGGGTGTCGCGCCGGGAGTTGGGGGCGGGGGGGGTGGGGTTAATGAACCACCGGCTGAATCATACCACCTAGAGAGTTTTTGACGTGCTGAGGTAGCGCCGGCATCGTATGCCGGCCAAGCAGCGGCTCCTGTGCGGCTTCTGGGCCGGATTCACGTGAAGGGAGTGTCTTTAGGGGTGTTAGCGGCCAAAGGTCAAGCCAGTGAAAGCTGTAAATCCCAGAAGGGGGCCGGCCCAAAGGTCAGCCAGTCATGGCGATTAGAAGAGCCGTCTACAAGATACGGGAGAATCGGGGGTGGCGCAGAAACCCCCCGACTGCATGGGAGGACAGACACCTTTGTTTTCGGAAGCCGCTCCGGCTACGAGTGTGTTTTGTGTTTGAAGAGAACAGAGGAGGCTTCCTCAAACCTTTAGAGAGCACTTAAGCAAACATATGAATAACTTTTTCAGCGATCCTGATTCAAACTGTTGGCTTTGTGTTTTGCTTCTGTGTGTGTTTGTGTGTTTGTCTGTGTGTGTGTGTGTGTGTGTGTGTGTGTGTGTGTGTGTGTGTGTGTGTGTGTGTGTTTTCAAGCGGTGCTATCACTTATTATGCCATGTGGAATCATTTGTATATTGTATATGTACAGTGTAGTGCCCACCAGAGTTTTTTAAATTCAATTTCTCAGCATTTCTTGTTCATTTTCTATCGAACAAAAACCATTTAAGAAGAACTTCATGAATGACCGAATGGAAACATAATGTCAAGTATTAAAAAAAAACAATGAAGAGGGACAACCCCACCTTTCTCAAACAACCTCTTGAAATGATTCACTGTGATTAAATGTTTAAGACATAGGCCTATACATTATATAATAAAAAATGTTACAAAAGGGGAACGAGGAAGTCTGGTAAACAGGTTAGGATTTGATGCTTTTGCTTTTGATTCTGACTTCAGTCTTATGTGACTCCAGCTTCTTCACGTTCGTGGATGCAAGCAAGTGCTTTCGTATTTTTGGGGCCTGACCCTCACCCTTTTTTTTTTATTAATAATTAATCACTTGGAAACCAGTCAACTCTGGGAATTGGTGGTTTATTTAATGTAGATGTAGATGATGTTTTTATCAGATTTATTTTCACTGTGGCTTCTGTGGGCTCCAGAGATCCATATGAGCATGGCTTAATAATCTTATTTTGTGCATTAAGATCTTAATATTGAACTTCAATACCTCAGCAAAAAAGAACAGGAGACTATATCAGACACAAGACAGTACTAATACATTTATAGGCTGTAAAAATCCAAAGCCCAGAAGTTACTTAACGGTACATTTTGAATTTTCTGTTAATGTGCCATTAGGAATTAGTAGAAAAAATATATTTTTAAATTAATTTGAAATTGTTACTTTAAGGTACTCGTTGAAAATGGTCACCCAGGCTTTAAATTCATGAAGATGTCATGTCCGTGCACCACTTCTTCACAACTCCATTCTCTTGCAGACAAGGTCTCTCAGCCTCGGCCTGAACTGTGTGGAGCGCGCATAATATGAGTCGCAAAGGACGAGAGGTGAAGTCACCCATTTTAATCTCTGACGTTCTCTCCTATTTCATTGATGGGAATTAAAAAGAAACACAAATAAAATACAATTTGAACTCCAGGGCCAGAAGCAGGGGAGGCTCTCAAAGTCCTGCTGGATGATCTGCAGGTACTGCAGGCAGGGGCTGGAAAGGGTGCTTCTTGTTAGTAGCATGTAATGAAAAACTTTCACAAGCCAGTTGGTCAATTGGACAATGTCCCATTCTTAGGGTCACGGAATTTCGATTGAAGCCGCCGGCACGCAAGATTTGCCCCTAAAATAAATAATGAATCTATTAATACTAATATCATGATAAACAATTCATTTTTATCCGCTGCGTTTGTCTCATATTGATCACCAGAGGCCCGGGCCCCATCTTTCATGTTGCCGGTTAAAAGAAAAATGAGAGTGGAGGCGCACGGAGGCTAAAAAGGGCTGCGTCTGCTTGGTAATCTTTCCTTCTCTATCTTTTCATATGACCTGAACCTTTTCTTCCATCTAGTTCACCTCAAAAGAAAAGGGAGAAAAAAAGTTTGTCAGTCCCCTGTTCCTTTTGTTGTGCTCTTTCTTCTCCACGCTCTTTCTACTTTTATCCTAATCCTAGCCATGCATGAGTGATCAGTTGTGTCCTGTTGTTTCACTGTTCTGCTAGTTTTCAATCAGTAGGGTTCCTCCTTTGTTCCTTTTCTCTGCCAAACACAGAAAAGGTAGAGACGAGTAATGAAATCTCCTCTGTCGACTTGGGCCTTTGTGTTCCTCATCAGATTTTTTTAGATATGGTTCTGACTGTAATTAAGTGGGATTGTTGCTGTGATGTCGGTTTTCTGCTGCCTCTCCTGCGGGTCTTTAGAGAGTTGGGGTAAGGCGGCATCAAAGCGCTTCTCAGAGTCCGATGGTCAAGGAAACTGCACCTGTTTTGATGTACAAATCCAATATAAAGATCAGCAAACATCACGCCCTCTCAGAAACCGGCACTTGACATGCCCAGAGTGCTCGGAGCCCACTCAGGACAAACCAGACAGCTGTGCATCCCGAACATCCAAACAAAAAATATCTGCGAACTGACTGCTCTAGAAAGGCGTTTGATCCTTCAGCGAGAAAGCACACCAACAAAACGGGCATTCTAAAACACCTAAAATCTGTGTATTTTGTAAAATTTGGGTTTCTTGCTCACTGCGTAGAGAAAGATGAACTCTTACTCCGCTTGTTGAAGGTTTTCCAGTATTCATATTTGGGGGTGGACAACGGTGGCGATCAGCAGAACATGGGGTTCAGCGTGGAACCCGCTGCTGTGGACCATTGCTGAGATGATCGTTATTAGCGTGATCATGGCTCTGTGCACTCCATCTGGGCACAGTGGGGACACGGGCGGAGGCCCGTTCAAAGGGACAGTCATTGTTACAGGCTGATCTCTAATCTCTGTGGTTGTCGTCCCTAATTAAAAGTCTTGTGGGTGCATTGGGTGCCCAAGCCTCTGCTCTGCAGGAAATTATGATCGCAAACGTCTTCCTGTCGAGTCCTGCACTTGGCACTACAAAGTGATGAAGGCCGCCATTACCTGAATGGGCTGGAATCAGAGCAGACAGCCGCATCATCCAAGCTCTTAGTCTATCAGGGCCGTGCACAAGTGGCCATTGTTGACGCCAAAGACGGGATTAAGGAGGGTCTTCAAGGGAATTGATTTTCATGTGAGAACAATGGTGGGGCGCAGAGAGCTGGGGCCTGGGTCTGAATCACACGGCCAGAGAGCTTTATGAAAAGGGTACGCCGCGAGCGCTAAGATTAAAGCAATCAGGTTCTTTACCCTCGGCCTCTTTGGATAACACCCCACCACCCCACCACGCCCCCATCCTCGTCCATTCTGCACAGTCATTTTACCCCAAATAATGACTATGGAGGAGAGAGTGATAAAGAGATGGGAAGAAAAAAAAAGAAACAAGTTGTTTACTTTTCCTCACATTTCCTTTTTCACTTTGGCTCAACAAAAGTTCAAGGGCCATTGACTGGGCGGAGGTATGTGGGTCACTATGCAGAAGGTCTGAGTAGGTTCGGAACATTCTGTCCAGTGTTCCAATAGCCAGGCCAAAGGATCATCTGTGTGTATAGACGAGAGCTAAGAGGGGGTCTGTGAAGGGAGGCGACACAACTCTTTGGTGGGGGCCAATGTTGGGGTGAACATGACGTGTCGCTGAGAGAGGATCAGGGGTTACAGATGAAAGGGACGGCCGCCTCGTCCTCTGTCTTTGGCCCACTGTGTGCAGCTGTGGGCACCATTGTGGACACGCTCATTTGCATACATTTGGCAAGGACTCCGGGCTGCAGCACAGGCCAAGGGGAGCGGCCCTGTTTAAAATGGAGGCAAAAGGGCGGGCAAGTAAACACCCAGTGTGTGCAGATACATACCCATACATTATTTGCACTACAGCACACACAATGACAGTGGCCAAGGAGGAAAAAAAGACTTGCTATTCCAGTCTCATCACGCAAATACAAACACCAGCACGACAGAGTGTAAGTAGTATTTTAGCGGGTGATAAGGCCATGTCAACCTGATGTCATAATGAGAGAGAGAGAGAGAGAGAGAGAGAGAGAGAGAGAGCGAGCGAACCAAGGAGTGTGCTGTGTGGGGCTCTTGGCCTGCGGCAGAGGGGTGTGTCCAACCCTGACTAGAGACAGGTTTATTGGGCCTGATGAGTGCTAAGCTCCTGTGCCTAGCCACAATGGAGCCTGTGATCTTCCTTTGTGGCTCATTGGGAAGCGCTGGTGCGGTCGGCAGCTCCTGTTCTGTCATTAGACAGATTGTGAACAGGCTGTGCAAGGCCCAGCCAGGGCTGAGGGAGCCACCAGCCACTTCATTAGGGGCATTATCGAGAGGACTGAGGCTTTCTTCTCTCTGCCTGTGTCCAGAATTCACAGGTCTGTTTAATCACATAATTCTCCTCAAGTGCCCCGAGGAGGCTGCAGCACAGCAAGAGCCCTTTAGACCCATGACAACTTGGAGAGATTAATTATATTCATCTTTTGGAATATCTGCAGAATAAGAGAGAATTTGATATTGGCTCGCTTTTATTTTTTTCTCTCTTGTCTTTTTCCAACTGGCTCTTTGATGTCTTCCTGTGTTTGTTGGGGGACGTCTGTGCAACCCTCTGCTGCTGGAGCTTTGATATGCTCCAGCAGGGGTGAAGGGTTAGTGTCCAGAGGTCCAGGGCCTGGACTCTCTTGGAGAGGGCTGACCTCTGGACCTGAGGGTTGGCCACAGAGACTCCAAATTCTGCCTCCCCTTTGATGCGAGCTCTTTCACAGCAGTTAATTAGCCAGGGTGGCTAAACGTTTAGCTTGGGCGTGAAAGAGTCTGAGCATGTGTGTCCAAGACATTGGCCATTTTTTTTGTGTGTGTGTCTTGCGAGGTCTTTTGAAACAATGTGGTGCTTGGACACAAACTTGTTTGGATAGGACGGGGAGTCAGGGCTCCCGCCTATTCACAAGAGTTCAATCACAAGGAAGAGTTTGGAGGAGGACTCTATGGTAAGGAAGACGCGCCACCACTTGACATTTCCTTGATTTCCTCTTATCAACAACACGTTTTCCCTCCTTGCGTCTGTCTCTTTGTTTGCTGTTTTACATATATCTATCAGAACCACTTCACAAGAATAAAAGAAAGAAGGAAAAAAAAACTCTTATCTGGTACATGGCAATTGCAGCTGGTGAATCACTTAAAGCACATCCACACATCTATCCCTGATGTCCATTCCCTCTTCAGGGAGTGTTAATATCAATTGATGAGAATATGGCTTTTATCAGGGATCCAGTGAGCGGCCAGTGCTTCAGCCAGGATCCAATTTCCCAGCCTCACTCTCCTCCATCAGGTTCTATAAGTGGACGTGAGCCTCAGCTGTAACATACTGAACTCATCACCGCTTGAGTATCAGTTCTTTATTCATTCACTTTAGGGATAATGATTTTCCCGTGTCTCAGTAGGAAAGGGCAAATAAAGCCAGTTTGTTTCATTCTGCATTGGCAGTAAAAACGTTCGCTGCTGGCCAGACGTCGGCTCCCGCAGCTCGCTCAGAGTGTGCAGGCCCACAAAACTAGGTGTTACACTGTAAAAAGAAAAAAAATAAGGAAAAACAGCAATAGGCTTGAGTTATGAACCCTGTCACTCACCGTAAACACATCTGCTTTCCTCGACAGCAGTGCAGAGTTGTAAATGCATTGGGTCACCAAGTACTTATGTTCCAATTCATTATTTGAAAGTTTTAGTGCAGACCTTCTTGTCTTCGTCTTTTATGCCCAAAAAACAACGTGAAATCAAACAGAATTTCATTTTGTTTGTGGAGTTGGTCTTGGGGGCGAGGGGCGTTGATGTTGCAGTGATATTGAAATGCTATTGAGCGCGCACTGCGCTGTCCAGGCAGCTTCCCCCACGGACCCGAACACCAAACCGCCCTCTCGTTTTGAGATATTATTGTGCTAATGTGATAACTTGTGCCATCCGGGAACTACGGTACCAACTCTCCGTAAGTAGTAGCACATTTTTAGAGAAGAAAATTTGCCCTCGTTTTAATTTGTTTGTTTCTCTGTTCTCTATGCCTTTCTCACACACCGTCACTTCCTGTATCCTTTCATCCCGACAAAAGAACTTTGTGTCTACCATGACTATAGGGGCTAAAAGACATGTTCCGAGCACAAACCTTTTGTCTAACAAGTATAGAAGGATTTTAGGAGATTTACACTCTGGCTGTGATTTACACATCAAGGCTTAACCTATTTCCTTATGAACAAGGAGTCGCTGGGAATGGAGCGCCACTCACTATAGAATGATGATTCACTCATCCACTCATCCGTGGATATAATAAGGGAAGCTGCATTTACGGTACCTGGGGATTTATCTTACATATATGATCAAACACGATGCTTTCCATATATGTTGGCGTGCCAATGTGACCCGAAATGAAAAAGACTGCAGACTGGGAGAATGAACTGTGATGAAGGTGTTCAACACCTCATTGCAGCTTCTCTCGTTAGCACAAAGAAATCGCAGAAGAACAGACCGTAATACAAACAGAATAGAGCCCAAGCCCATTATCATTTTAAGAAAAGACCCACCGTGTTTCCCATTACCGTAATAATTATTCACCGATGCCGTAAGATGACTTTGTGATCACAATATTTAAATGTCCTGAAAAATACATAATTTATGTCGCGGCTTTTTCTCGTCGGTGTTGGCATGGAATATGTGTACGGATAGAGAAGGCTGCGTGAGCGATACGTATCTGAGGTCAGCGAGTCGTCAGATGATAAAACGGAAGCGTTTGGATCAAATAACTCGCGCCCAGAAATACTTTCTCAAGTCAGTACATCGCTTTGATCCAACGATTGCTGGAGTCCAGAGCTCCTCCATATGTGGAATCGTTTGTCTGTGTGTGTGTGTGTGTGTGTGTGTGTGTGTGTGTGTGTGTGTGTGTGTGTATGTGTGTGTGTGTGTGTGTTGATGTGTGTAAGTGTGTGTGCATGCATGCGTGTACATTTCAATGTCTGTTTAGATGTAGGTGCACGCAAATGCTTCTCATTGTGTGTGTGTGTGTGTGTGTGTGTGTGTGTGTGTGTGTGTGTGTGAGATGATGTGTGTAAGTGTGTGTGCGTTCATGCGTGTACATGTCAATGTTTGTTAAGATGTAGGTGCACGCAAATCCTTTTCACTGTGTGTGTGTGTGTGTGTGTGCGTGCAGTGTATTTAGTAGTCAAGCCAGAGTGGTGGACGCTGTGCTGAGGCTTGGCCACCTGCAGCTGGGGATCGATCGTCTCTCTGGGACCCTCTGCCCTGTCCGTCCCCTAACACCCCACACCCCACCAACCCCCCCACCCCCCACCCCTAAACGCCAAATCACCAACCCATCAACCCTCGCTTTACCTCCAGCCTTCCAGCCCATTCCAGGGTGCCCCCCCCCCCGTTCCATCCCTTCCCAGGGTGATGCTGGAGGTCACGTCTCAACCATGTACGGGACCATCGTGCCGCCCCAAGATGAGTTCACACACATGCAAACGCACACCAGGGCCAGGCTGAGCGTCGTTCGGTTGATGCCCCTCCCACGGAGTGTCGAAGATTTTTTTTTGTGTGTGTGTGTGTGTGTGTGTGTGTGTGTGTGTGCTGACTCAAATCCCTCTTATTCCATACCTCCTACGCTGTGCCAGTCTGACCACTGCACGCAGGTCTTGACGAGAAACAAACCGGCCTCGCGGGGGAAGTGGAGGTTGTGCCAAGCGTTCACGGAAACTCAATACCTCGCTGCTCGGGGGGGGCGGGGAAAGAAGTTTTTCAATTATCACAGGGGGTTACCTCTCAGGGAAATCTCTCGTACGTTTTCAAACCCCCGCCTCCGATTTTTCGAGCATTGGGGGGGGTCAACACAAGCGATTGGCATCAGAATCTTAAATTGAATCAGTATTGAGTGAAGAACTTCGGCCAACTGTGCAGAAAGGGGCAATCGCGGTCGCTGCAGAACATGGATTGTGACCATTGTACCTCATATTGGATCTCGGTGCGCGACACTCGGCTGAAGCCATTCTCTCAGTACTGGATCAATCTAGAAGATTCTGATGCCACTCACTCTTGCTGACACCCACAGTTTTCCTTTAATGATTAACTGTAAGTAATGTTAATTTATGTGTTTAATATTTGATCAGTCAAACCACAGGTGCAGTGAAGGGGGAATATCACATGAATCGATGCAAAGAGATGGAAGACCACGTTAAAGTAAGTTTTCCATCATTACCACCGCCGGCTGAGTCTCTGGCATCGTGGCCTTGGGTGCTCTCCCTTCCCGGGTCATCCTTTTCTATAGCGATATATGAAACATATGGGAAATTATTATGGGTTATAAAAGGCTGTAGAGTTCAGCAGACATGCAATAAATTAAGCTGTTTGTGCAGAGGTGAGGGGCGGGGTGGGGAGGGGGTGGCTGGTGGGGGTCAGGAGCTCTTTAAGAACACTTGGGGCAGATTTCCTGTACAGACCTCACTCTCCCTTGTGCCCCCCCCCCCCAGGCCACTTTGACACGGGCAACAGCACAATCTCATTCTGTTTTCCAAGATGGTGGTAACACAGTTGGATATATCCACACAAATTACACACATAAAACTCGTAAAGCCCGGAAAATATTTTAATAGTTTCCGCCCCCACCCCCCCCACATCACCTCACCAGCAACGAGCTGCATGTGCAGAGCTGCTTGAGAGCCACAAACATTATTGGTGCAATTAAATGTGAAACACAGGAGAGGAACATGGGGGGGAGAGGGAGCCCAAAATGGCTGTAAACAAGCAAAATGACACTTGACAACTTGTAATTTATGGACGTTGTTTCAAAGGCGAGAGACTTGCTGTTTCTGCACTGAGAGAAGGAGAAATAAGGTGCAGAGATCCAGGCATTAGAGGAACTATTCACAGAATGTTAGTGCATCAAAGCCACACAGAGACAAAAAGGGAAGAGAAAGCAGTGACTTCAAAGTCGAAGGCATGATGAGCAGTGCACAGAAAGAGAGAGGGAGAGAGAGAGGGAGAGAGAGGGAGAGAGAGAGAGGGAGAATGAGGGAGAGAGAGAGAGAGAGAGAGAGAGAGGGAGAGAGAGAGCTTTGCAGGATGATAGAACCCAAAGCAAGCACAGAAGAAAGGGGGGGGAGGCCCCTGGATACAGGCATACTCTCCTCATCTCAAAGAATGCTAAATCACACACACGCACACACACACATGCACACACACACACACACACACACACACACACACACACACACACACACACACACACACACACACACACACACACACACACGCACGCGCACACATGCACACTCACGCCCCATTTCTATCTCAGAAAAGGCTTCAGCGTCACCGTTTACATGTTTACTCTCTTTACAAAATGAGGACAAAACTGAGCCAAAACAGTCACTAAGAATACACATGCTAAGGAGGCTAAATATAAAGAGATGCTCGATGGAAATCTAATATTTTACCTCCACAACAACAACAACAACAACAACAACAACAACAACAACAACAACAACAGTTAAAGTCGAAACTCCAGGAAGCCAACTGAGATGTTCATATTAAATGTCTTGATTGTTCACCTCTCGTTAGTTTATGTTATTTTAGATTTTGGGTCTCAAAGAATCATTAGTGTGAAAAATAAATCAGCGGATTTGATTTGTTGTCTACTGCGATGGATCTAACAGGGACACTTCCAAGAACCGCGGCGCACTTATGCTTGTTATTCACCTTGAAAAACCTATGTATAATTTGTCGGATGAAAGTTTCCTCAGGAAAGAAAAAAACAAAAAAACAAAAAACATTCTCTAATACATTTCCACGAAATATGATCATTAAATTGGGGTGGCTGGATAAAAAATAAAAAACGCTGAATTGAAAAGAACTTGCATCGCGAACATGCTCTTCAAAGGAGTGACATCCGTCAGAGGCAACAAAGAGTGCGGGTGATGTTTAGTTTGGGAGAGAAATGGGTCTTTTCTTTTTTTTACCTGCAGATATTTGCTTCTCTCAAATGGGCTAATTTTATTTGAGTGAATTTTTACACGGCGCCTAACTAACAGGCGTAGATTCGCCAAAATCTTCGCTGAGAGCAAAGTACAGCTGGGGTAGCCTTTTTTCCACACGGATAAATCGGTAATTTACAGTGTAGATATCCTGTAATTCACAAAATGACAAGATGCTTGTCTTATCCAACCCACCGCTCCAATTGCGAGTCATTTACTCATCAGGGGGAAGCATTCTGCTATCAAGGGAGAGAAGCCATTAAAATAGTTCCATTAACCGAAAGAATAAATATCCCAGTCGCAGCCTAAAGTGTCTTCATTTGGGCACAAATGTGAGATATGTCGTTGCTATGGTGATATGGCAACGGCTGCAGCCCTCCTCCCAGCTGTTGGGAGGTTTTGTGAGTGTGTGTGTGTGTGTGTGTGTGTGTGTGTGTGCGTGTGCAGTGTGTGTGTGTGTGCGTGTGTGTGTGCACGGGCGCATTGATGCCGCCTCCGTGCTGTGTTCCTCTTTTCAGTCTTCAGAATAGTGTCTCTACTAATCCGTGAAAGTTGCGGCGCTCTGAACCGGCGGCCAAGCCTTTTTCCCACTGAACCGCGGCCCATGGTCTATGCTCCGCTTTACACTTGATTGGTCCCTCCCATGGCAGGACTCCCCTCCCCGCTGGGCCCGGGCCCGTCCCCCTCGCTGGGCTGCTCAGCGCTGCCTAATCTGCTTCTCTCCACCATAATTACCAGCACTGAGCCCGGGACTCGCCATCGCCCGGCCAGAGCCCCGGCCGGCGAGCCAGACTCCACCGGCGCTCCCATCTCCGGCGCTTTAGCCCGGACCCTGAAAAAAACGGGCCTTCGCTCCGAGGTCCGGGGCCCCCGAGCCCTTTGGAACTCGGCGGTGACGCCGTTCCACTCCTCCTCCTGATGTGTTTATTTGGGGCCGGTACGCCGCGCCGAGGTAGCTATCCTCCTTGTTGTGTGCCGTAGAGCACCAGAGAATCCACCCTGCAGAGCCGGAGCCCTTTGATATGTGACCACTCCAAACCCACACATATAATGAGAGCAGTCAGTTGTGGAATTGGTCCCAGTCGAAGCTGTGTGGGCTAGGTGGGACACCATTTCTTTGTTCAACACCAAACTCGCGGCTTTTTCCTTTTTCCCACCTAGTTGCACTTAAGGAGTAAGCAAAGCCGAAAAACATATTGCAGACAAACACTGATAATCCTGTGGTTTGCAATATGTTTAAAAAATAAAATAAAAATCACAGTGAAATCCTCCCATTATCGTATTTTTTTTTTTGTTGTTGTTTTTTTTTTTTATTCTTTCTCGTGCCACTGAGGCTCTCAAATTGCAGCCTGGGCGTGCGAGCATATGGGACACGCCAGGTGAAAGCCAGTGCCCCTGGCAAGGAGTCCAAAGAGCGTGGAGAGGAGAGGAACACACGTCAAAAAAAAAAAAAAAAAAAAAAAAAAAAAAAGCACTGGGTGTGCTGGCACAAAGCGTACCCCAGAATGCGGATCAGACGCACACCCAGCTCTCGTTAGCTTATTACTCTCTTATTAGGAACATTTTTGCCTTTGCTTGGCTTGGCAGAGTCCTGCCAGCCACTCTCTTCACATGGCCCGGGCTCTGTCAGAGTTGATCAAAAGACGTTTCCTCACATCTCCAGATGCAGAGAGAGAGAGAGAGAGAGAGAAGAGAGAGAGAGAGATAGAGAGAGAGAAAAGAGAAAGAGAGAGAGAGAGAGAGAAAAGAGAAAGAGAGAGAGAGAGAGAGAGAGAGAGAGAGAGAGAGTGGGAGAAGAAAAGCAGAGAGAGAAGAAAAGAGCCAGAAGGGGGCATACTGCTCTCTCTTTACTCTGGCGTTTTTTGGTGAATGAGGACTTTTCACAGTTCCCTCTTCTTTTTTCTTTTTTTTTTTTAATTCTTTAATATTCCCACCCGCCCCCCCCGCCCCATCCCATCCCCATCACCCCCTCCGACTTTTTTTTCTTTTTTACAGTTTTTTCCCCCCCACCACATTCTTCTAAATTGTTTTCGCCATTTCAAGAGCAATTAGCCTCAGGTGAAAAATGTGCATGGAGAATTATGACTATTCCTGTTGGGTGGGGGGGCTTATGTGTGTGTGTGTGTGTGTGTGTGTGTGTGTGTGGGGGGGGGGGGGGGGGGGGGGGTATAGGGGGTGTGGGGGGGTTAGAGAAGGAGGTCTCCACAAATCTGACTGGCTTCTAAGCTGCCAAGACCCCCTAGAAGTAGTAATGAAAAGTGTAACTTTAGCCTCCCAGCTGTACGTCTCAATCCATAATCCTTCCCCAAAAAACCTCACCATAGGGCCGCCTACCACTCCCATGGCGCCCCCAGCCTGAGCCGGGCCGGGCCCTGGCGATTTATGCCGCGGTCCGGTGTCTCGGCTCACTCTCCAACCTGAAAAACATTTGCTCTCTCTGTGCAGCGGACGCCGGGGTGGTCAAGCCCGGGTGGCTCCGGGGGAATACAAAAAGCCCGGTCTTCAGGCCTCAGTCACAGACAGTTTTTTTTTGTTTTTTGTTTTGTTTGTTCTGTTTTTTTTTTTTCTTTTTCCACCACTGTGCCCTAACGTGGACGCTTTGGAGGGATGGGAGAGGTTTCACGGTGCAGAGGTGAGTGACCGGGTCCGGGTGTGTTCGGAACGGAAAGTAAAAGACCGAAACCATGCGAATTAGGGGGAGAGCCGGCGTCGTGCGTGCGGGGTTGCCATGGCGTCCGGGCCTCGTCGGTGGCAAGGGAGAGGCAGGTGAAAAGGCCCCCGTTCAGGAGCCTTTCCGACGCCGCGTCTGTTATTTTGTGTTCAGGGCTTTTTTTTTTTTTTTTTTTTTTTTTTTTTTTTTGCGGCAGACCATTTTGGTATTTGTATCATCTTGGATCAACAGTGTGGTGAATATGAACCCTTTTCGGGGCATATTCAAACGCATTGACAGGTTACTGTGCGGAATAAAGCGTCATCTCCAATGCACGTTCCAAAAAAATTAATAAATTTAAAAAAATAAAGACTTGTTTGAGCTGGAGTCTCTTGGAAGCTAAATCCAGCTGCTCCTATGAAACACTGGATTAAAAATGTATTGATTTCCCAGTGAATATGCAATGCTAATTAGAGGACCTATAACTAATTGATAATGTATATGTAAATTGTCGATTTTTCAAAGGGCAGGAACTTATGAGAGAGAGAGGGAGAGAGAGCCATGGTGCGTTCTGTCCGTTGTGGCTCCTCTTTTTGGTGCAGGGTTTAAAAATAAATAAATAAATAAATGAATGAATGAAAGGCCCTCGCTATGAGGTGCAACTTATCCAGTTGGACTTAAGGATCCTAAAGCAGCTGCGGGCCATGGACGCGTCACTTGGGCCGCGGTGCGATGCGGCTCCGCCGTCCAAGTAAACAAGCCAAGGTGACCTCTGCAGGGCTCGGCGTGCCCGTGTGCGGGGTGGCAGGAAGCAGTGGGTGGTTCACTCGGTCGCTGAGGAGGGGATCAGCTCGCTGTGTGTGTGTGTGTGTGTGTGTGTGTGTGTGTGTGTGTTTGTGTGTGTGTGTGAGTCAGTCTGTGTGTGTGTATGCGTGCGCGCATGCGCGTGTGTGTGAGTGTGTGCCCGCCCGCGTGCGCATGCGTGCGTGTGCTTGCACGTGCACTGACAACCGTGTTGCTGATACTAGTTTCTGCCCACTACATACTGTGCTGATAGAGTGATAAACATGCATGGCGTGAGGTCATTATAATACACATTTGCACTTTACAAAGCTTGATATTTTCATCATATCTCGCGAAATTGAAACGGAGGAGCGGAGCTTTGGAGGCGAAAAAATTATCGCGCCCGCCCGCCATTACCTGTTTAGAATCAACCACAGAGATGAGAGTTATAGGGGCGCGGTGGCCTGACCGCAGGGACACTGCTTTCGTCGGAGTGAATGCTGACAAAATGGCCGCTGTTGCTAAGCTAACAGTAAGGAAGGAAGAAGATGGAGCTGGCTCTTACGAAACGCCGCGCGCAAACCCTGAACTTCGTTCGACGAGTCGACGGGCGAGGCGTTGTTTATTTATTTATCTGATTTGTTTGAGCAACAGCTCGTCCTCGCGCAGAGCACGTCCCTGGGTACGCCAGCCGCGTGTCATGTTTTTCTTTTCTTTTTTTTTTTTTCTTTTTTCTTTTTCTTCCAAAATTTCAAAATCGAATCAAAATTTTCACGATTGAAACTTTTTCCACCCCGAGCGACAGATATTTTCAACAATTTATAAGAAAAATTAACGGTGCGAGAATGAACCTCGGCGTAAATATTTACGCCCTAAACTGTAAAAATACGAGGAGAAAAAGAAAAAAAAAAGGAACGTGACAGCTTCATATGAAAGTCTCTTTAAGCCTTTGTAGCTTAAAGCTTTTATAGTATGACACCGGGAATGCCTTCAAACTCCCCTCTTTCTCTCCTCCCCATGCCTTAACTTTGGGAAATCGTGCGAGAGATACTTTTCTTTGTGAGTGGGAATGAAAAGGGAAAAAAGGTTGGCAACTTCCTCTCTCCCGGTAGTTTCCCACTGAACTTAAACATTAAGTAGGAGATTATGGAGGCTTTAAGGACGGGGTCTGTGGCGTTAACGCCGAGAAGGAACGGAAAGAAAGAAAGAAATTGGGGGAAAATAGACGTTTGTCTTGCTTGTTCTGGATGAGCACCAGACTGAATCCAGGTTCAAAATGTTGTGAATTCATCTTTTCTTTTTCTTTTTTTTTTAATGTCTTGCCCGTTTGGCGATGAGGCTGAGATTAGGGTCAGGGGTTAGGTTTGGGGGTTGGTGCTGGGGTAAGGATATCGATTATTTTTTTTCCACACATTATTATATAATCATGACGTCAATATCGTTCTGTGAGACAAAACTTTGCACAGGATTTACTTCCATAATCGTGATTTGCCCACTTAACCTCGCGATTTCTATCAAACGTTCGCTTCTGAGATGTGCAAAATTACTTCATTTTGATTTTTTTTTAACCGTTTAGCCATCGTTTAATCGTCTTTTGGCGTGCAAAGCAGCAATGAAATATCATTACATGATGAATTTTTTAAAAAAAGTGCTAAGCTGTGTAAAGTATGGGAGGGACGGTCCCCTCTATGAACATGTGAGGGACAGATGGTTTGAAATGCTGCTGACTCGGTGATGTTTCACACTTCAGTCCCAGACAAACATCTGATTTGTCTTCCACTTTTTGATCACAACTCATTGATTTTCGTACATTTTAATGGAGCAACGTCGCATCGGGATGAGCGTCCTCTCCGTTCACCAACACGCTCCTTGAAGAGGAAAATAAAGAGTCGCCCGGCTTTTAAAAGACCTCTCCTGCCAATTAAATGGGAAGATGTAATAGAGCGCTAATGGATTTCTCCGGCTTTAGATGCCGCGCGTTGAGTTTTACAAACGTAAAAACAATTGGAAAATAATTAAAAGAAAAAAAAACTTTAGAACAGATGGCGTCTTTCCGCAAACAGCCCAGACAAAAGCATGGGCAATTTCCTGCTAATTGATAGTATTTTCCTGACGTAAGCTGTAAACTCGGAACAATCCTGAATACGAATTGACCCAAGCGATTTTCCATCTGTTTTCACAAAATACAAAGACAATTATTCTCCGTTTTGTCACGTTGAAAATTGTTCAAATTTATGTTTTAAAGGCGATCGTCCAAGGTGAAACGAGAGGAAACGACATTGGCGCGAAAGGTCAAAACCAAGTTCATGATCGCTTGGACAAATGGACAGTGTTTGAATAACAATTAAACATGAGCAAACATTTAGACGTCACAGACCTAATGCAATAATTTTTTCCCATCTGGATTCATACAACTCATTTTTATTCAACCGTACGCTATTGTACTTATGTTCCAACCAAATTAGCGTTACTCATTTCATTTGTATTTAAAAAAAATACAAAAAAATGGACACTGGTGCCATTTCAACTTCATCTCAAAATGGCCGCATAATAAATAAAAAAATTAATTGTTTCAAAGATAATAGTTAACTTTTTATACGGTAATAACTAATACTTTTATTTTACGGAAAACTCAAGACTAAATGTTGTTAACGCGAGCATCACTAGTCGTTTAGTGACAATTTATTTTATAATATCAAATTAATTGTAATTTAATTAAGTGTATATCATTTAGTTTGTAATGTGATAAAGTGATTTATGAAGAAAATAATTTGTTTTCTTCAAACCTCGACGGACATTACTTTGGAAATAAAATGATCTGTCTGAACGCTAAATGTCTTTTCTTTTATGGCTTCATTAATAACCTGAATTTCATCAATCTTGTTTGATTTCATGAAATCATTAATCTCTGTGTGCAATAATGAATGCTATTTTGAAAAAAAAACAACAACAACCGCACCCGCTCATTTGTCTCGTCACCTTTTTGACCTTTCAATAATGTTTTCATATTTTCTCAAATGTGTCTGATCGTCAAAACATATAAATTAAATATATTATATTTAATTTTATATTTAGTTTACGACATTATTAAGGCAAAATGGTTTACTAATTTGGTTTTGAGCTTTGTGAAGCTGGTCATGACCAGAATAAAAACACAGATTTTATAATAATAATATTAATAATAATAATAATAATAATAATAATAATAATAATAATAATAATAATAATAATAATAATAATAATGATCTGGACTTTGTGGACATCTGTAATGACCAGAACATCTTCAGGGACCTGGGCAGCTCAACACGTCATGAAGTACACTTTTAAAACACCACTGTCAGTTCTAAAGTGGATGAGGCTGAATTTAGTTTAACGACAAATAAATACGGGAAATATTGAAGGTGCAAATTCTTCAAAGGCCTTCTCATTTGAAATTGTCAAAATGAACACTCACGTTTTTTTTCTTTTAAACTAGAGATGGTGTTTTGGCTGATTTTGTGAATCTATCACAAAATAGATAGTTTCTAAGTCTTATCCCCATAAATATTGTTGCTTCTCGGGCAACAATAAATATTGTGCAGTCTGTAATTATTTGAGGGTGATATTGAAAACTGCAGAAACTGAATTTTTTGCATTTTGCAGAATTTGGTGACTGTGTGTGATGGTTTATATTCACACAGTCACGGTGGTTCAAAAAGTGCAACCCTTCTGTCCTTTCCATCCCATTCCTTATCATTTCTCACATAAACAAGCCTCATGTCTTACCTGATGTAAGTTATTTGTATGCAACACTTAAATAACCTACTTTGATCATTTGTAAAAATAAATAAATGAATAAATAAATAAATGAATGATTAAATAAATAAATACATAGATAAATGGATAAATAGATAAATAATAAATAAAAATAAAAATAATACAAAATAAAGATTTACTTTGTACAGTATTAACAGTTTGTGTAACAGTACATGCTATTTATGTAGTCAGCCGTTGAGAAATGACAATGTATTGATGAGATGGTATCTCTGTCGTATATTGATCGACTGATTGATTGATTGATTGATTGATTGATTGATTGATTGATATCTGAGGGGGGTTCATTATGAACTGTTATCTTATGTACAGTGGATCCATCTGGTATCTCGTGAAGACACAACAAGGTGATTTGTAAAACCTGGTCTTGGAGTATGTTTTGAAAAGACATAACGGCAGCAGCTCTCACCTAAATTGTGATGAATTGTGATAAATCGACTGAATTCGGCAAGGCGTTGCCACGGAAAGTGCTGTACGTAAACTTTTGAAAAATGTGGAACATCTGGAAGCGCCGCCGACGGTGACGCTGCTATTTCATGAGGCAAGGTGGTTGCCCAGAGGACACACCTGTGCCGCACACGCCCTTTCCCTTTTCGTGAATCCACTTCCAACATCTGCAGGGACCTGGAGCCTGCGCAGCGGCCCCTGTGACGCCTCCCTTTCCGGGGGTAAAGAAAGCGGTTCACTGTTATATAACCGACTGCCAACGTCCTGCAGCTTGTTTACGGTGACATCTCATTGCCGGGGCCGACAGGGTCCTCGCCATTGTGCGTCTTTATTAGTTTTTCATGCGAGGCTGGTAGCCCCCCCCCCCCAGCACCCACCTCCTCCGTGCCCCACCCCAAAACTAAACCTCGGCTTTGAGTGACACCTCCTCGGGACAGAACAAGAACCCAGCCCCAAAAAAAAAAACGGAGCAGAGGTGATGCAAATGCGGGTTCGAGCCGCGGAGGCTCCTGTTGGGACAACAAACTCAATCAAACTGGCTGCTCTTAGGGCAAATGGCGTAAACCGAAAAAAATAAATAAATACAAAAAAACGGAAATGGCCCCCAGGGGCCGAGGAGGAACAACAACCTGGAGTGGAGCTGACGAGCTTTTGGAGACACGCCCTGCGCACCATCCCTCCGCAAAGTTTCCTCCAAAAACATTCTTCCGAAAGTCACCGAGAGCCTAAATTATTCCTGCCGCATCATAGCAGGGTGAAACCGTGGCTCATGACACAGAATAATGTAAGACATTATATAATAAAAATAAATAAATAAGATCAAATAAAAATTCAGCCATGCTGAGGCACAGCCTTGTTATTACCTTTCAGTCTGAGGGCTGAATCC
>NC_137199.1:24611738-24639238 GCF_960531495.2 Zeus faber
GCGGTTGAATTCGGCAACAACACAGTTTTACCAAGACAGCGAACGCGTGTGTTTTTATCTATAGCGGAAATATAACTACCTCACAATGCTCTCTTTATGATCACAGTGTGATTTCAATTGTGCTTTTCAAATGCGTCTCGCGGCTCCCATCCGCAGCCCATTTACGCCGCACCACATTTGATTCTATTTTCCTTGAGCCGGGATAGTTCTCCTGATGGCAGTAAACGCCCGTTCCTCGGCCGCTTTTCCAGCCTGGCGCAAAGGCTTTAACCGCTGTAAATTGCACTCTGAAGGCTGACGGCTGCAAATTGATCTCAGATTAGAAGCGCTCCACTCTCTGCCCTGCACTCCTTTTGTCGCTCCCGAGTTGGTGGATCACTCCTTAAAAACTCCACCAGAGATGGGGGGGAAAAAAAAGTAGAGTCTTCACAGTTGGCTTTGGCATACTAATACCCTGGACTCATTAAATTAATGGGGGCCAGATTCCCCTCACAGAGTGCGCACCGATGCCCTTTGAGTTTGCCGGGGCTGGAGGGTTTACAGCACTTTGAAAGGCCTGAGCGGCATATTGAGCACGTTTTAATGGAACCCTTTGGACTCCGGTAGGATGCACGGTATCTCCTCGCCTTCAAGTTCCCGCACCTTTTTTTTTTCCTTGTGATGTCATCAGATAGCCGCTCCCGTCCTCAGATTCGGCCCCCGGAAAAGGGCGGGGGGGGGGGGGGGCTACGCTAAATGAGACCAGAGGTGTCCTTAACTCAGCAGAGGCCGCCCTTTCCTGGAGATGTGGATCTTTCCGACTGAGCTTTGATGTGGAAAGGTGCTCGGCGCAGGGCGGTGATGCGGGAGGCCGAGGCCCGCGTTCGGGAGGAGGACTCCCTTGAGGGAGCGGCGGGAGGATCTGGCCTCCACTCGCTCCATCAGGCCCTCAGTGTTTCTGTTCGAAAACGATCCCTGTGTTTCCATGTTATTCACCTGGCCATTGACCGATATGACGGCCACGCCTTTCATGAAGACACCGCAGCTAATGCTTTATCGAAAAGGAGTCAATAATTGATAGAGTAATCAATAAGGAGTAACAGATGTGTTTATAATCTATTTTAAAGGGCAATCAAAAAAATCACGCCAATATATTTCTACGATGCATGAATAATGGAAAATCCCTTAACACAATAGGGAAAGAAATGAATATTAATATATGATTTATGCATATTTGCCCAACAGCGAAAAAGATAAAAGATAAATTGATAAGAAAAGAACATTAACTGGCAAACCCTCATTTGCATGACAAAAAGTCCCCTTTGACTACTAATATATCACCCTTAAGGTTATCACAACTAAGAGAACAAGATGTGAAGATACATAGGGGAAATGATGTTAGATAGCTTTTTTCAATGGAATTTTAAAAATCAAGCCTAGACTTCCCATTGCTCTATGTGATTTCTTTTTTTTTTTTTTTTTGTTTATACAGCCATTTTGTAATGGTACATAAGCCCAAAAAACATATTGTGGCCCTATTCTTTTTTTTTTTGTTTGTGAGGAGCTGATATTATGATATAGAATGATAATCTTTCATTCAGCATGGCCATTTGTACTGGCTTTGGAGTGTGAAAGAGAAAAGCCTTCCCCAGCCACATTGGCGAGATTATCCAGAGCTAGTGAGGAGGTATCACCATGAAATATCCTCCAAGCACACAAAAGGACAAAAGGCTGCTGTGGTACCTATGCCAGGATGCCGAGCGCACAATGAGCTGGAAATACAGCAGAGCTAAAAAACGCCTGACTCAGGTGTCCGGCCGAGGAAACGTCCCATCAACTCCCTCTCTCCCTCTCTCACTCTCTCTCTCTCTCTCTCTCTCTCTCTCTCTCTCGCCCTCTCAGAATTAGCCTTTTGGCGAGTGACAAAACAGTGCTGTACATAATTGTCACAGGAATCCATGTTGTGGCCAATCATCGCCGGCAGTGACAGCGGTTGTTGTTTTTTTTGCAAAGCCTTTGATTTCGGCTGCATCACCATGGCTGCGGCGGGCTTTGGATGTGGCTCCTCATTAGCCAATCCCTACGCGGAGATCCGTGTGCCGCTGTAGTGCCTGGTATTTACACGCCTCTCCATTCCTGAGTGAACCGTCACGATTCATTCTCTCCGGCGCCGCCGCCGCCGTCGTCATCTTAATGCAAAGTCGCCTAATGGCGAGAATTATCCATCTCCGTGGTACCGGGTTAGCAAGCGGGAGAAGGTGGGGTGTGTGTGTGTGTGTGTGTTTGTTTGGGGCGTTGCTGCAGCTACAGCCACGGAGGTGAGGAGAAAGCTTCCACGGCCATCTTCCTTGAGATCCGGCCCTAAGAGTTCCAAGAGTTCAGCAACTTCATTGAATCTTAACCAAAGCAATATCCTTCCCCAACCGTACTTTCCCCCAATACTACAGCTTAGGCACCCCGGTGTAAAGCGTTATTTTTCATTTGGCAGCTCACATTGTCGAGCCTGGGAAACCTCATAAGCAACGAGAGAGACGCACTGTGAGGATTCTTTCAGCTTCAGAGAAGAGAAGGATTCCGGCCCGGGCTTAGGATCTCGATCTCATCCCCGAAAAAAAAAAAAGAAGCATGTCTTTTTTTCTTTTTTTTTTCATCTTATAGGAGTCTTGGCGCGTTGGTGTGGCGACTGTGTGCTTCACAGGTGGGAGTCCGCCTCCGTCGAATAAGCCAGTTCACTAAGGACGGGATTTGCCGCTGTTATTTTTCTATTAGGGAAGAATTATGCTAAGCCTTCAGAGGCCATCTTTGCGTTGCCATGGCAGCCCATATTTCCTACCGGGTTGCGACCTGGAATGACTACAGTGCAAAGCAGCGCAGCGCCAAAACCCCTTTGAGGATTAAAATTGCGGCCTCATAGTTATGCAAAACGCAGCTGATATGATTGAACCTTGAATGGTGCAATGACGAAGAGGGAGTTTGTTGAGGTCGCCCCCCTTTTATATCTGATCATCGCTGATTCAATATTCACAATCACTCGGCGGTGCTTAAAAACCTCTGAGCTGGTTTGGGACGCCGGTGTTTTTATATCACTTTGAAACGCGGCGGAATCACCCTCAAGTTTGACAAAGTCGACAAACCGCTATTTCAAATACAGACGTTTCCTCTCGGGTACCTTTATCCCTTAGCGCCCGGGTCACCCGGTTTCGAACAACCTTCTCCAGGATTGGTTTTTGGGACGAGAAATTCCCAGGCGCACGTCGTTCGCCCCGTACGCGACGTTGACGATCAAATGTGATATCGCAGAAAGCCGGTGTCTATCGACCAAAGATCACATTTTATCTGCAGGCGAGACAACAGGCGGTGCTTCCAGCCCCCTCCCCTGCTATGTTTTCTATATTTTCACTTAATAATTGTTTTCAGGCCAGCCATCAAAGCCCTGGCCCTGCTTGCTGAAACGTATAGACAGCTCCTCAAAGCTGACGCGGAGATGAGGCTTTGAACGTATGAGATTGACACTATTGTGGCCACAAAGCACAACAGGAGTCTACTTTGAAGAGGAGAGCGCTTTGGGTATCGGGTTTCACTTTAGAAAAAGTGACCAGAGACGTACGTTAAAAAAAAAAAAAAAAAACAACAAGAAAACAAAAAGAAAACAAGAGAGCCAGACACGAGCCCTTTGCCACTTCTTTGGCTGCTCCAGAAGCAGAGATCTGGGGAGGTCAAAAAAACGCAATTCTGAACGGTTTAAAAAAAAAGAGAATCCTGAAAAATTGCCCAACCCTGATTTACTTATTTATTTATTTTTATTTTTCTCCCGATGTTTGGTTTTGCGTTCGCCTCACGCACCGGTGTCCTGGGGTAAACAAAAAATAAATAAAATAAAAAATTCTAAATAAAACAGTCATTTCTTGTCGGCGGTTTGGGAATTGATCAGTCTCAATCCCAAGCCGCATCATGGTCGGCTGACAGGCCTCCAGATGACACGTCCTCAGACAGAGGCTGTCAATGGCTGTGCCTGAGTGAAATCCCGTCCCCAGATCCCGTCCTCTCCGGTTTGATACTCACGTCATCGGATCTGTGGCAAATTTGTCACCCGTCCCTCAATCTAATCACTTTTTAAGGCTCCCTGTAAGACAAAGACCGGCGACGATCTTCATGTTGGTTCATTATCTATTTTTGTTGTTATTGGTTTGTCGCCGGGCGCCTTGAAGTCTCCTCGCATGAAAAACATGACAGTCAGGTTTTTTTTTGTTTTTTTTGCGGGAGGGCGTTCTGATCTCGCCATCTTAAAGTGCTCTCAATGGGAAGTTTGGTCTGCTTTGATGCCGGGGGCCTCTGGTGATGGGAGTTTAAGGACGCGTCTGCCTCAGCTGTCTCCGCCACCTTCTCCTGCACAAAGTTGAGAGCTGCCAGATCACAGATTCACTTTTTTACATTCCCGCTGACTACAAATTAAAAATACTTGTGTAGTGGAGCTGGGATGGGGGTGTGGGGGGTGGTGAGTGCCACGGCGAGCAGCAGTCTACCAACGAACGTCTTCACCTTTAAAATAGGAAAAAATCGGATTCTATACTTTGCATTTAAACATGATCATTGTCATGTCATTTATCAAAGTGCTGGTTATGGCTTTAACCACTCACCCCGCTTGGCCCAGGATGCCTCACCCTCACCCGGAAGACGGAGATGTCAAACAAAAACATATGGAGACACGTGCTCGAGCTCGTGTCACCGAGCAGACACAAGGAAGAGTAACTCTGCACCAAACGTTATCGATCAGCTTGTCATCATTTATTCATAAAAGGGTTTGCAGTTCAACCTGCGGCCTTTGCACTACAGCGCACGCTTTCGCACACAGTTCCTCATTATTATGTAACACAAATTTTTATCCAAAAATAAATGAATAAAAGAGAAGAAAACTATGAAAAACAATCGCTCAATGAGGGTCAAGTTGTTTTGTTTTATCCTTGTAATGGATAAGAGAAGAGAGAGAGAGAGAGAGACCCCCCCCCCCCCTCCTCCCCATCTCACCTGAGCTGCAACCTGTTCTCCACATGACGCTGCTCCTCACATCTCCACGTCACGGGGGATTGGGATTCAGACTTAGAGGGAGTTTAGGATATTTTAGAAAAGAAATTCAATTTGCGACTGGAATCCACCTGACTGAAACCCCGCTCAGAAAATTCAATTAAGGAGCCGCAAAACACAGCCAGATGGAGGGTGACGTTCGTGGGGCTCTCTAATGGGGGGGAAAAGCTGCTGGCAGTGTTTATAATTCATATCAAGTGAATATCTGTTTAAAATAAATTATGCGACTTTTTTTCTTAACTCTATAGTTAACCTTCTGATTTGTTTATTATTATTATTATTATTATTATTATTATTATTATTATTATTATTATTATTATTATTATTATTATTAATAAAAGTATTATTGTCGTATTATTGTTGTTGTTGTTATTGTTATTATTATTAGTAGTAGTATTTTTTATATTTATATTGGCAAAGTCCCAATGAGATCTGGATCTCTTTTGCAAGCGAGGCCTAACTATTTATCCCTGCTTTACAATTGTATTCTGACAATAGACGACAACAGAGGTTCTTAAAATGAGAAGTGCGAAGAACATTTTTGGGAGCTCATTTAGTTATTTGGGGCCTTGACACTGTGTCATAACATCTCTAGTTTGTGATAAGGACTTTAGAGATATGTATTCGTTGTATACAACAACGCGGCAAATGAGATACGGTAGTTTATATTTTCTAGTGATTTGAGTTGTTATTATTATTATTTGAATTTTTTTCACTTGCAATTACAACTGGGCTGATGACACTGTAGTGATACAACTCTATATATATATATATATATATATATATATATATATATATATATATATATATATACTGTATATATAATAGTCTCACTGAAATTAAAGCCATAAAACACATACATATGTATGTATTTAAAGTGAGGCGTTTTCCTTGTGAAAAGTGACATTGTTGATACGCGTTGAAGCCAATTCAACGCAAAAATTTCTGTATAATTCTTAATTGTATTATAATTACGACCCGTACAAGCCATAATCTTTCCAAACAGCCAACACAACATCGATTAGTTCAACTGACAAAACAACTGTGATGTTTTAAAATGGATTTGACAAAACAGGTTTTTTTTGTTTTTGTTTTATTAACTTCCATTGGGCTTACATAAAAAAATACACATCGAAATCAATTTCAGAATCGAAATTAGGCCAAATGTTTTTTATTTTACTGACCTAATTTGTTAATTTAAATGCTGCTAAAATTCGTTTGCAGCAAGTCCGGTTCATATGTTCACATGAGCGATATGGTCTATTTTTCATTAGTTTTATTAATAAACAAGGTAGAGGTGTGTTCGGGTCATTTTACAGGATGTTTTCACGACCCTGCTAAAAGTAGAATATATAGCCTTTAAAAGCCCCTGATGTCATATCAAAAATGCCATCTGTGGAGGTGTACAGTGCTGCAATATCTGGACTGTTTTTATTGTTTGCACTGTGCAAATACACCCCACCCCCACCCTCCTCCCTCCAGGGAAGTTTTATATCTATATCTAATATATAGTACATATATATAGACAAATATAGTATATTTATTATATATTTTAGTATAATATATATATATTATATTATATATATTATATATTCCATTTATTATATTATATATATTATATTTGTATATACATGTATTAGTATATAGACCCATTTATAGTATATGTATTGTATATGTACAGTAAAATGGTCAAAAATGCACCGGTGTTGTTATTGAATGACATTAGTTATTTTAATGTGTGTTTTAGGGATAGTTTAGGAAGGAATTAACACCCCCATTTGGTTCCAATATTCGCTCCTGAAAGTGCGAATGAAGTGGGTGGGAATGATAATCATAAATATATATTGTAAATATTATTCGAATCAATTCTTTAACAAAACGAACGAAATGCCCTCTTGCTTAGATATTATTTGGGGCCGACATAGGAGACAACTGAAAGCAACGTCTCCCGCAAGAAAAAAAGACGCGACGTCTGAGATCCACGCACATACACGCCCGCACATCAATAATGCTCTCTCTCTCTTTCTCTCCCTCGCTCTCAAATCTTCCCCGCCCCGCCCCTCTCTCTCTCTCCCTCTCTCTCTCTCTCTCTCTCTGTCTCTCTCTCTCTCTGTCGGTCTCTCTCTCTCTCTCTCTGTCTCTCTCTCTCTCTGTCTCTCTCTATGTCGGTCTCTCTCTCTCTCTCTCTCTCTCTCTCTCTCTCTGTCTCTCTCTCTCTCTCTGTCGGTCTCTCTCTCTCTCTCTCTCCCTCTCTGTCTCTCTCTCTGTCGGTCTCTCTCTCTCTCTCTCTCTCTCTCTCTCTCTCTCTCCATGGTGTAAACATAAACACCTGCATAAACTCCTCAGTGTGGATGCTTACAAACACGTGTATTGTAACTATGACTGGCTGTATGCTTTTCAGAGTGTGTATTGTGATACATAACTTTGAAAGTAGGGTATCAGGCTGTGCATCAAAAATACTGCTGAGCCTTTTGATTATTATTATTATAACTTGATGAGTTTGGTCCGAAAAGCAAGAGGTGCTAATCTGTTTGGCCCAGGTTTCACTGAGGTAGGCCTAATATCCCACTGAAATTTAAATAGATAGATAGAAGGACAGACAAATAAACTGTGGATACATAGCCTTGGTAGAGAGAGAGAGAGAGAGAGAGAGAGAGAGAGAGAGAGAGAGAGAGAGAGAGAGAGATAGATAGATAGATAGATAGATAGATAGATAGATAGATAGATAGATAGATAGATAGATAGATAGAGAGTGAGAGAGAGAGAGAGAAATAGATGGATAGATGGATAGATAGATAGATAGATTCAATTGCTCTTGTATGAATTAGTTAACAATATTGCATATGGGGTGTAAGCCTCTATGCAAGGTTATTTCTTGTTTAAATCCATGTCATAAATAACCATGTGACAACTTAAATAAGAATTAACAACATTTTAATATGCCAGACAACCAAAAGAAGGAACATGAAAAACGTCCACTAAAGTGATCATTTAGTAGGTGAACCTTGTGGACTTATTACAGAAGAATTAGGGTCCATTTATATTCTATATACAAAACCACACTATCTTTATTTCCACTGGCTATGTCATTTAAATGAGATTAAAACATTGATCTATCTGTACAATGTATGAAACATTTAAAAAAAATGACTCGAGGCCTCATTTTATTCCTTTGAACTGTTTCCACCCACAGCATTCAGACATTTTTTAATTATCTTTTAAAAGTTCATGCATTGACTCTATATAAATAACCCTAATGAGAATATTGGTCACCACAGACATATCCATTGCATTGTTATTCATATATCATCTATCATAAATAATAAACATCATAAACTGTAAGAAAACTCTTCAGCTGACTTATTTATTGTGCCTTTTATAATAATAATAAGAATAATAAGAATAATAATAATAATAACAATAATTGTTATTATTAATATTATTATTATTATTATAACTATAAATAATATTATTATATATCATATTCTAAATATGATTATTATTCTAAATATTATTATTATTATTATTATTATTATTATTATTATTATTATTAATAATAATATTATTGTTGTTGTTGTTGTTGTTGTTGTTGTTATACTGTTCTGTTCATTTAGTAATTATAGGACTTCTGTTGAGAATCTTTACAGAGATGTTAGAGTTTAAAATGTACTCTGTTCTTTCTTATTATTATGGCAAGAAGAAATAAATACAATTCAAAAAGCAATTGCAATCAATTGTTGACACAATAATCAATTATAATGATGAATAATTATAGAGATTCTTTATGT
Source organism: Zeus faber (assembly GCF_960531495.2). Lineage (NCBI taxonomy): Eukaryota > Metazoa > Chordata > Actinopteri > Zeiformes > Zeidae > Zeus > Zeus faber. Next base: position 24,620,588 of record NC_137199.1, read on the forward strand.
GACTGATATTCAAATCAAATTGTTACAAAAAACTTTCACTTCAAAATAATATTTTATTTATTTATATTGGTAATATTGTATTTCAATAACTCCTTTAATGTTTCTCCCAAATTTCAAATCTGTATGGAATGTTTATGTAAGCATTAAACATATCTTCGCCATCTTATTATTATCTTTAGAATGATTATTGTTCATAAATATAGAATATAAATAAACATCTATTCATAAATAAATAATAACAATTAGACATCATGCCATGTGTGTAATACTATTAACTATGTAACAAGGGTAATATTCTAAATAAATTGAAATGAAAAGGACATTAACGTCCAATAGTCCAGAGATCATATCATTAACAACGTCTTCAATAACTTGAACTTTTCTGCCGTGCACTCTATGGTAATTCCACGCAATATAAAGTCTTTTATTTTCTATTCCCTGCCTCGGGGGCTGAACGCCTGAACACCAGCCAAGTACGAATTATCCCATCCAGACATTGGAGAATAGAATCATAACTCACCAAAGGTAAAGGTGCCTCATTAGGCTTTTTTTTTTTTTTTTGCATGGACTGTGGCAGAGCTTGGGTTCCGTGCAGCCAGACGTCTCTCTTATCTCTTTTTTTTTTTTTTTTTTTTTACACCGATGGGCAAAGTACAGCATTACAGAACATTTGAAGATTTTAATATGAAGTTTAACTCTCCTCAAGATTAAAAAAAAAAAAAAAAAGAGACTCCTGTTTCCCTCCCCCTTTGCCGTATAGGACAGAGAGACGGCCTGTGCTGTGAAGCGGAGCCACATATGATGGGGATGTAGCAAGGCTTCCTGCTACTCTCAGGTGTGTCAGTGGGGGGACTTTTATCAGAGACCCTCGGGGGATAAGCTATTTAAAGATGAAACATTCCAGACACCACAGGTAAGATGGAGATACGGGAAACACATCTCAGAGGGGGAAAAGATAATGTACGTCGTGGAGAGAAAAAACTGTTGAATGGTTGCAGAATTAAAAAGGGTGGAGGGTGTGCTGGTCCGGTGGAATAGGATTATTCTAATGATAAACATGGGAATTTATTATTCATGTTGATATGAAATGAACACGCTTTGGTCTTCAACGTGCGAGTAGTCCTACTTCATCACCGCTCTTAGATCACCTCACGCTCTGCAGAGTCTTTTCTTAATGAATATGTAAAACGGCAGCCTATATGAGTGTGCTAGCAATGAAACATCAAATTGTGCGTTTATTTTCAGTACTGGAATGTGTAGGATTATCACAACCATATTTTTTGCCTCTGACTCTATGTGCCCATGTGCCATTGCATGTGTTTATATGGGTTGCACAGTTGCTCTGTGCCTCTGTGTGTGTGTGTGCCCGCGCGCGCGCGCGCGTGCGTGTGTGTGTGTGTGTGTGCCCGCGCGTGCGCGCACGCAGGCACGCACGCACGTGTGCGCGCATGTGTGTTGTCTGCAGCCCATTAGTGGAGTTTAACCCCAGTGTTCGGGGAGTCACTTGCCCTGAACACACTGGGCTTCATTCTTGCTACAGCACGTTAACATTTTACTCCTTTCCCTCCCCACCCACCGCCGCTACTTTTGTCCTAAGAGGGCAATTAAGGAAACAAACGTTTTCCCCCAGATTAGCTGGCTGCCAGCTTTGCATACTAATGCAATGCCAAGTGGTTAAAAATAGTGAGCACTCTAATTACCGGCACTGTTTTCAATCAGAAATTGCTCAATTTCCCAGGATGAGGTCTCAATGGCTGGAGAGAGAAAAACACACAGCCTGACAGAGACAAGAGACAATCATCATCTTTGTATGCCGGTGTCTCTCAAGCGCGGCTGTGCTCGGTGTGCATGTGTGTTTTGTGTGTGCATGCCCAAACGTGTACATGCCTATGGCTGCAAACTGGCTCATATGTTGTTTCTATGCGGAGACCCGGCCATCGCCCTCTCCATCAAGCTTGGCCTTGTCAAGTCAGGAAATGGATCCTGTCAGCCTCTGCAGCATTTAGCACTATAATTATCCCCTTTCACAGCCTGGCTGAATTAATGTAAACCACACCGGGGGAATAGCTGTCATTCAGCCGTGAGCATGATGTGGCGCACCATTTCTGGACGAGCAATTTGATGCAATTCTGGCACCGTGTCATCATCAGTACAAATAAAGGGTCAGCTAATTTATTAAGCAATTTGTGTTGGATGGAAAATTAGAAGGAAGGGGCTTTTGTTTGGCAGGACACTAATATCTCTAAAAGCGAAAATAATGTATAATGTGGCTGACATCAAACAAAAAGGGGGGATATGGACGAGACCGCGGGACGCATTGACCGAACCAAAGGAAAGAAAACCTCCACTCTGGCCATCAGAGCCCTGGGGCGGCGCGCCGCGTCGCGGAGAGCGACGAGAACTCAATCGCGGGGGTGTGCGGGAGCGAGCTGCCCCGTGGGACGCGCACGCCGGGCCCATCCCGTTGGCCTGAGGTGACCTTTAGCTCTGACAGCCGCTAATGCGGGGCTGGCCCCCGATCAATGCTCCGAGAGACTAGGCTCCCCATCCCAATGCCCTTTCGCGGGGCCAGGAGTGGAGGGGTGCCATCGCCGGGCGCGCCGCAGAGCCATCGACCCGCCCGCTCTCCCCTTCTGGCGGGTGGCGGTGGTGGCGGCGGCGGCGGCCGTGCCAACGCGCCTCGGAAAAGGACGGCCAGCGGAGAGACGGAAAGTCATCCGTGCCCTGCTTGTGAACGTCAGACCCTGTACGTATCAACTCTTTAACGGAAACCAACCGAACCTGCACGTACGGCGGCCCTGAGAGCCCGGCCCTAGGCGCACGCGGGGAAATGAGTTTCTGTGTAGTCGGGTTGTATTGTGCAAACGTCAGTTCTACAGAAACATCTATCGAGATGTTAAAAGTTGTGCTTTTGTTTCTGCCGTTCTTGTTTACTAATGCAAACTTAAAATGGGGCTGTTGGGGAATCTAATTTGGCAAAGATGTGTCTGATGTTGTGCTTTGCGGGCTGCTATGTAACCCATATGGAGCCTTTCATCAAAACCGCCTTTCCTGTCTCAATAGGCAACGCTTCGAAATACATATACTCCAGCGGACAGGGGAGTTTAATACAATACCGACATATAAAGTTATTCGCAGCAGCGGAAGATTAAAAACCTGATATTTCCATATGGAGGGGTGGGGGGGGTGGGGGGGGTGGGGGTGGAAGAAAAAAAAACACGAATCAGTTTAGCACAGATTGTTCTTTTTATTCAGATTAACAGTAATGTGATACTGAATCCCCCTGTGACCTGCTCACAGCAGCACCTCATCTAAGAAGTCATTCATTAGCAACAAACAGACGGCGTACCGGGGATGTGAGCGGGGAAAGAGAGAGAGCGGGAGAGAAAGAGAGAGAGAGAGAGAGAGAGAGAGAGAGAGAGAGAGAGAGAGAGAGAGCCAGAGCGAGAGAGAGAGAGAGAGAGAGAGAGAGAGCGAGAGAGCGAGCGGAGGAACGCAAAGAGAGGTGGGAGCACCATGTTAAATAAATCATATAGTCCCTATCAGATAAAACACTCCACACGGCAGAAGAAGCCACGTCTCAAGTAAATCACACAACACCATCACATGCATTAAACATCTTCTACAGAAACAACCCCCCCGAATCCCCCCGAAAAGATGCCCCGCTGTTACCGCAGTAACAGTTGCCGGTGTGTGTGTGTAATTGTTGTGTAATTACACGCCGAGCGTCCACTCCCGATCGCCCCGTCCTGCGGAGCGACCCTGGAAATATGGGTCAGGCCCCGTTTTTTTTTTTTCCGCCCCCGAAACCAGAGGCCAACGCGGTCACCGGCGGAACGGATGGAGGGAGCCCCTCGCCTCTCCTTCCCATGTAAATGGATTGTAAATGAATTGCCTGCGCGTTCTGGCCCTATGTTTACTGAATGCGATTTTAAATGATTCGGTTCCATAATCCATAAGAGGCGGCGGCCCCGCATCCCTCCATACGTCCAGCCCCCCCGCGGAGCCTTATCTTACCAGGCCTCTGAACGTCCAAGTGGCCAACCTCTATACGTACACACATATTAATGTGCGAATGTATATGTATAGGCGTGTGAGCGCAACGCAGGAGGGATGCTGCACCGACTGGTCAGGGTGTTTGGATGGGGTTGGGGTTGGTGTGGTGTGGAGGGGGGGCTGGAGGAGGGGAGGGGGTGATAAGAGCCCCGTGGATCCTTGGAGTGGTGTGACAGACTCCCCAGCCTCCTGGTAGGATTTGTTGGAATGCGAGAGAGGAGGATTTTTTAGCACCACGCGAGCCGCGCCAGAGTGCCGCAGACTTCGCGCCATCTGTCTCAGCCTCCGTGCGCCCGCTGCCAAACTCGGGCGGACCTTTATTTCCTCTCCCTCCGTCTCTCCCTTCTCATCCCTGTTCACAAGAGTCGGGGACATACTGAGATCCGCTAATGCATCGGTGGGGGGAAGGAAAAAAAAAAAAAAAAAGAATGGCCGGGCTTCTTAAACAGATTCAAAAATCTGGATTCATTAATATGTATTCCTGGAGCTAATAGTCTAACAGCCCTCATGGAGATACGGTACAATGTGTGTTCAATAGCCCTGCCATTTGTTACTTGACCAATTTGGAGACGGAGACGGAAAAAGAGATAGGGAGAGAGAGAGAGAGAGAGAGAGAGAGAGAGAGAGAGAGAGAGAGAGAGAGATGGACAGAGAGACTGATTCGACAGCAGATTCTGTTTTGTTAAAAAAATTTCCTTTAAAGTAAGGACGAAGGAATTCAATTTTTTCCATCACGGCGGTACTTTGCGGCTGCTGTGAAATCCATTCGTGAAGGACGCGAGGAACACAACGCGCGGCCTTTTACGCCGTGCACTAAAGGGGCAGATTGGGGATACGCCGAGGAAAACACACACACTCCCGAAATAATTAGCCGTTGATTTCGTCGCGCCTCGTTACTCCGTGGCGACGGATCCAATCCCCCCGTGAAGGTAACCGCGGAGACATCCCCGTTACGCGAGCGCCAACCCCCGATTGGCGCCTGACACCTGCCAATCACGGTCACCCGACACGAGGGGCCTTATTTTTCCTTTTAAATGCAGCCCGGCGCGGGGCATTCCACGAGCGGCACAAACAACGACAACAATCACTCCCACGTCGTGTCCGGGGATCAGGATTCAGAGGCCAATCGCAAAATCACAAACAGATCTCGCCATCAAACACTTCTGCGGGACCGCGGGGCGGTCCGACGGGGGCCGACCTCTCACCCCCCGCTCCCCATGCGGATGACCGGGTGGAAGGGGTGGGGGGGGCGGCGTGTGTGTGTGTGTGTGTGTGCGTGGTGGTCGGGGGGGGGTTTGCTGGCGTCATGTCCACAGCCTGGACTCGCCCCCCCCTCCTAAATGGAAGACCAGGTGGCGGGACGTGGGCAGGAGGCCTTTGATGCCGACCCCTGCTCCCTGCTCCTGCGGTGGCTTCTGCCATCGATCCGGCCAGAGAGGGACGGCGAGGGAGGGAGGGAAGGGAAGGGAAGCCATACGCACACCACCACCACCACCACCACCACCACCCGAAAAGGGTTCCGCGGACCTGGGCCATTCAGTTCCTCTGGGCCGGGAGGACCCGCCTCCAGTGCTTCCAGTCAGCCGGCCAATGGCCAACCCGCCGGTCAGTGGACTAATACTGACAACAGTCTGGTGAGCGCTGAGCTCCATAAGCACATTCACTCAATGTTGTGTTTTTGTGTGTGTGTGTGTGTGTGTGTGTGTGTGTGTGTGTGTGTGTGCGCTCCCGTGTGCGCGTGTCCAATTGTGTGGTGGTGGCAAATGTACATCAGTGCATTTCTCATGCTTTCCGACTATAAGAACCTGATCCTAAATTGATTCTGATTTGGAGATGTTCAACCTTTGCTCCGCTACTGTTCAGTACTGTTCAGTACTTCAGTACTGTTCTACATCTCCACCACGGTGGTGTTATTTTACTTTAAAGGGGCAAAAGACAACTTTTCAACGCACTTCCTGCGTAAGCCCATCATTTTCCCGGGGACTCGTAACCCACTGGCAGTCCGTGTTGGGTAGTGATAGGGAGGCTAATGGGGAAACCGATCGAAACGCCGATGGCGTTGCCATTCTATGGCCATTATACTGTGCCATCAACGTCAACTTCGTTATTAGAAGTAAAAGCAAAAAAGTTGCCTGTTGCTCCTTTAAAAGAAAATCAGGGACTGCATCTGTGAAACTGCTGATCAGTGGTTCATGTGATTATGCAGTGTAGGTCCACGTCCTCACGAATGACAACGAAAACACCGATGCTGTTTATTTTGTAAATTGTAATCGGGATCGGCATGAGAAAAAAGTAGGTACTTTATGTCGTATTGTTCTATCAGGGCACTGGATTGGAAAAGTGCTTTTATTTTTAATACTTTGTGCACACTGAAGAGCAAATACTACTTTATATACTTTATAGCATATACTATACGTAGTGGGAATGTACTTTCACTTTTACTCAAGTATTTCATGTCAGGGTATTAGTACTTTACTTAAATAAACAGTTGGAGTAGATACTTGCTCCACCACTGCTGTTGCTGGTGCACCTGCATCTACATGCAAATGTGTCCTGGTAATCACAGACAAATCATTTATTGTGAGGATAATGAAGGGCCTTAGGAAACACGCTTCGAGAGATTACATTTCAAAATAAAGTAGGACCGAGTTCAGTTGGCTTTATTAGTTTATTTATTTTGCATAGATGAAAGAACATTTCAAAGGTTTTTGGTGAAATGACTTGGAAGATTGAGCAGTCATGCAAAGAAAAGAGACGGAGAGATATAACACGACGACCAGAGATCAAAATTCAATATACAATCATGGATGGCCAAAAGATAAACGGCAAACAAAAAGCGTGGGTGTGTATGCGTGTGTGCGTGTGTATATGTGTGTGTGTGTGTGTGTATGCGTGCGTGCATGTGTGCGTGTGTGAGTGTGTGTGTGTGTGTGTGTGTGTGTGTGTGTGTGTGTGTGTGTGCGCGCGCACAGGTGAGCATGTGGTTGCCTCTGCATTTGTCTTTTCACTTATGTTACTGTCTCACAACACAAAAGCAATTAAAAACAAGTTTAATTACATTCATATACTTACTTCATATAATTCTCACATTCATCTAATATGAACATTTTTGACTACTTCACTTATCATTGTGTTTTCCCACTTGTTCCTGTGTTCACTAGCCAAGCCACTACCCATATCAGACTTTTTGAAATGTACAGTAGTTTAGCAGAAAGTGAAGGAGCAGAATGTGATTGGTTGAGACGGCAGTGGGCGGGCCTATGTGAAAAACCACCTCTTGGTATTGGAAGATTTTAGGAAACTTTTTTTTTCACTTTTCTTTTTTTATTATTATTATTATATATTATTATTATTACTGCTTATTCAAAGGGCCAATGTACATTGGTGTGACGGGCCCATTTGGCCCCCAGGCCACCAGTTGAATAGCCCCGATTTAGCGCTTAGAAATCTTCAAGTCACTTGACCTAAACATGGAATTTGAATCTTGACCAGCCCCAAGGTTCAGTGTATCTGTAAAATGCTATAACTGCATTAAAAAAAAAACACACAAACACACACACACACGTGCACACGCACATGCCTACTGCAAAGACAGAGGCTCTAATCTTTCCCCGCTCGAGGGTGTCACTGGGAGACGATGGAAGAGGAAATGAAGACGTGTCTGATTCCCACAGCTGCCAATGGCGGCGGAGCTCTCTGTGCGCGCCGCTCTCCAATTGGTCTTTCCGCCTTCTCCTCATCCGGAAGCCCCGTGTCTTTCCCCCCGAATCACCTCCAAACAGACACATGGTGCAACGTGGACGGAGGGATGGAGGGATATAGGCATGGGGGGCGGGGGGTGGAGCCATGGAGGGATGGAGGCAGGTTAGAAGGGAAAGGATCACCAGTAGCTGGTGGTGCTGGGTAGGTGTCAGAAGGAGCCCGTGTGTTATTATTAATAAAGCATTAAAATAAAAAAAGTAAAAAATAAAAAATAAAAGTAGAGCACATCAAAGCGTACACAGGGACCCGTGCTATCATACATGAAAGTAACGCACTCAGGCTTAATGTCTCCTAAGGCGTGTTACGGTGACGCCGCTTTGATTTGAAATGCATTGTGTGGAGAATGGATTTACAGGAAGTGGGAAGAAAATCCTTGGCGCCGGTGCCGACCATAATTTGAAACCTGACCTCGTAGGTTCTTCAAAGTCGGCACAAGTGAGGATATTTAGGAGTCGCTCATAAGGTTGGAGAGACCCTGACCAAGGATATAAAATATATATAAAACCAATACTGTATGCACCTACGGTAAAATTGGAAGCCCCCCACCCCAGGCAACCACTGTAAGTAAAGCAAAAAAAAAATTAACCCGGGCGAGATATTATTTTACGGCGCTGTGCAATTTAAATGAATTAGTATTTTCGCATTTAGAGCAAAAATGTTAAAATAATTACATCTAATGTGTGTAATTTACTTCTCAACAGGAGAGCGGGAAGTCACACCTGGCCATATTGTGCGCACCGCTCGGCGAATCAAGGCTGGCTGGAAGTAAGACCTTTTTTTTTCTTTTTCCCCCACAATGCCCCTATAGGAAGGTAATTATTGTAATCTACCTTCCACCCACACAGACTCGGACCACCTCGGTGGCTTCATTATCAGCGCTGAGACTCACTAATGGCCCGACGCTCCCGCCATGCAGACAGTTGGAGAGACTGCTGGTGAGGAGAGCGAGAGAGCGAGAGAGAGAGAGAGAGACGGGGCGGGGAGGCAGAAGACGAAGCGGAAGTGGGAGGAGGAGAAGAAGGAGGAGTGGGGTGGGGTTGGGGTGGGGTGGGGGGACGGGGGGACGGTACTAAAAGAGGGATGAAATAAGGAGGAGCAGCGAGGGAAGGGACGCGCTGAAGGCTAACATCTCAATGGTGGCGAGTCCCAGGGCTCCGGCCGAGCACGTGGTCAGGGGGAGAAGCTGTCGGTATTCAGGGGGCAGGTTGGTTTCAGGTGCATTCTGGGAGACGCGAGGTGGACGGTACAGGACGTCAGAGTCCTCGCGTGGAGTCATCCAACGCACAAACACGCACACATATACACGCACGCACACACACATGCACACGCACACACACACACACACACACACGCACACACACACACACACAAACACCTTGCATGGAAGCGGTTATAGCCTCGGAGCATACAGACGGACTGGGGGTGGGAAAATCAGTTTTACTTTTTTTTTTTTTCCCCTGATGAAGTGACACCCTGACAGTTGGAAGGAGGAGAGAGAGAGAGAGAGAGAGAGAGAGAGAGAGAGAGAGAGAGAGAGAGAGAGAGAGAGAAAAAAATGCCGGGGTCCCTGAACAGATTTTCTCGGCGATAAAAATAAAAAATGTGTTGGATCAGACAAAGACAGACATTTTTACAATCCACTTTTCAACCCCAATGAGAGTACTTGACAAACGCCACCCCACCCCCACTCCTTCTGTAGCAATGATTGTTTTTCTCCCTCCAGAAATGTCATATAGCTTAGAGGTGATAATTCTATATGGCACAAACAGAGCGGGGCCTCCTTCCAAGTGTACACAGCATACATCATTACACAGATTGAGACGCTCTAACATGTGTCTTTGCCGCGCTCCAAATAGAAATAGCGCATTCTGCGTCTGCTTCTGCTCGGAAAGACTTAAAAAGGGAGCGTGGAGGAGTCGTGGTTTATCGCCGCGGTGAGGTGGAATATTTGATGGGGTTTTTAAAAAAAAAAAATTATTATCATAAATGTACTTTCCGGAGCCGGCGTTTTCTTTCCCACCCGTTGCATATACAGTAAAGCGGCAGTCCGAAAAAAAAAAACATCGTCCTCGCCTCGGAATCCGTGAGCCCCCGGTCTCCGTTTTTTAAACCTGCGAGTCGGCGCGCACAGCTCCAAAAAAACGAAGAAAAAGATCTGTGTTTTTCGAGAACAAACCGGGGGGAGGGGGGAAGAGTTACGATGAGTAACACTGAGTCAAACCAAGGTTTTAGTTGTCATAAACAAAGTTGTAGTAAGGCACAGTCGCTCGGATGTTTGATCTTCGGGGGAATCATCGGAACAATGTTGTGGATAAAAGCAAACCGTCGGTGTTCATAACTAATAATTAGTAGAATAAAATAATGCAGGGTTTTCAAACACTCGGCATCTCAAAACCCGGCGGCGTATTGACTCGGACATGGACAATGCAGACGCTTTCAAACATGCTTTTCAGAGGAGGATCAGCCAGGGGGGGAAAAAGCAGACGAATGAATAACAACCCAATTTCTTTATTTGTTATTCCGCTCCCTGAGACAAAAAGAAAAGAAATTGCCGAATCCACGCACATTTGCCGTCATGCCAGTCGATTTGACTCTCATTGTTGTGGTGTCGTTCTTCACCCGCGCTTCAACTCCGTTGGTGTTGACTCGGTTTCCTTAACGTCTCGGTATCGATTCCGGACCGGTGCGCCGCCGTCGCTGAGTCAACTTGGTCCCGCCCGAAATACTGATGTCGGACATGATGCAAGATGCCGTGGGACTCACTACCCGGTTTGTCGAATCAGCGATCCGTGGGATTCACATATAACCACATAAGTGCAAATTGTCTCAAAGGGAAACTGATGAAAAGAGTAAATATTGACATTTCATGTGGGATGTGATGTGTTTATGTCATGAAGTCTCTGCCACCACGGTGAATTGTCATCATGCAGTAAACCTTGTTCATCCCTTGTCTGAGAAGGATAAAAAAATAAAAAATGAACTTTTTACGGCAAGGATTTCAGTGTAAATGTAATCGGATCCCTGTCCGACACAGGGTCCGACCCAAGTTTTCAGGAGGATTGTTGTTTTTCAGGCATGTTGTTTATCCTTCACTACATTAATCTTTCCACAACACAACATAAAAAGGCATAAAAACAAATAGTCACCACAATGCTCAGGGTTAGGTTTGGTTGTAGGGTTGGTGTTTCACCGGGGTTCACATTAGGGCGGGTGCATGCCCATAAGTGCATAAGTGGCTCCCCTCTGTTGGGGATAAAAGGTAAGTATAAAACAGTAAGTATTAATTTTATCTCTATCCAATTTTTCTCCCTCTTTCTTTGCAGGTGGAGGAAACCGGCAAAGATGTCGGGTTCCTGGGACTGTCTATGTTAAAAGGTAAATTAAAAGGATTTTCCAAAACACTGGTATATGAACCAATAAAAAATATATAATTCATTATTAAAGTGCATATGTTAAATATTTAAATATTAAATATTATGTATGTATCTATGTATGTATGTATGTATGTATGAATGTATTTATGCATCTATGTACTATATGTATGTATGTATTTATGCATGTATGTACTATATGTATATATGTATGTACGTATGTCTATCTGTGTATATGTATGAACATATACACAGATATATATATATATATATATATATATATATATATATATATATGTATATATGCATTAAACGTTTAACGTAAGTTTCTACTTTTCCAGGCCCTGATGTTGATAAATATTTGCAGTCCTGAAGGTTGCTTGCACATTCTGCTGCTGAAGAATCACAATAATGACTGTATGACACTTGGTGTCACACACTCAGGAATGCATGAGGTGTGATGTGACTAAAGGCGTATAAGAAAAAAGAAAAAAAAAGGTGTAGCTGCACGGTGAGCTATTTTGGAGTTGTAAACACTAACTTCACGCACTTCAAAAAGCTTCTCAAAATGGAAAAGACTAGTTTCCCTATGGCATCATGCAAACAACCTGTGAGTCCCTCCACTTTTTAATGTTCCTCACCAAAAGCAGCAGCATGAATAAAGCTGAATAAAGAAATATAGCTTACGTGTGTTTTTTGGGGAAAAATGTATGAGAAACGCGTTGGGAGATACGTTTAATGCCGTGTGCATGAGTGTGCATATTTGTGTGTGTGTGTGTATGTGTGTGTGTGTGTGTGTGTGTGTGCTTGCGTGCATGTGTGTACTTACAGACTTGGGAGACAAGCTCCATCTGACTGCAGCCCAAATACAGACATTATGTGTTGGTGAAGCAACAGTCGGGCACCTGACAAAGAACAACAACATAAAGAAAAACATCTCTGAGACAGGGAGAGAGAGGGAGGGAGAGGGAGAGACGGGAATTATATCGGTTCAAGGTGCATTCCCTTTCGAAAAAATACAATTTATTCAAATGTTAGAAACAACATCATTGACTGTCATCATTGCGTGTCGTATTCCCCCTGGTTATTGATTGATGATTTCGATGGATATTTGAATGTTCTTCATGTTGAATAAAGGTTGAACAAACAAATAGTGAACAGGGACAAAATCCACTGTACCTGTGTGTGTGTGCCTGCGTGCGTGTGCATGTGTGTGTGTGTGTGTGTGTGTGTGTGTGTGCGCACGCATGTGTGCGTGCGGCAAACTAAGTGCGTTTTTTTTTTTTTGAGCTGGTGAGAACTTTTCCCCCCGTCCAGACAATGGCGGAGCATTAAAACGCGGCGGTGGAGCTGCATCAGGCGGCGGACTGAGTCGATGTGTCCCACTGGGCTGCATGCCGTCCCGGCAACACAACCAATTGCTTCAGCGGAGAGACAGAAACATCAATTACAGTAAATTACACCAAAACACTGTGTAACACTTGCTTTGTTTAACTTGTTTAACCTGCCGAGCTGCCTGAGCCACAGTGAGATAACGTTACCCATCCTGGCCCCCCGCCCCACCCCGCCCCGCCCCAGCCCACCACCACCCAATTCCGTACACTCACAGCCGGGTTATTTATGTTCCTCTTCCTCCGAAAGCATTATCACACAGACAGAGAATTGACTTAGGAAATTCGTTCAGCCTACTACTACATCGCCCCCCCCCCAAAAAAAAAGCTTGGCGTTCTGAAGGCACCTGGAGTTTTGTCACACACACCGGGGTCCCAGCGTGAAGCTCCGCGCTGAAAATACGACGTATGCGTTTACTTAAAACGCGGTTGCGACGTCAACGTCCCGGGACCCGACGGAGACAATGGGTTCAGATTTACGCGCTGTTTTTTGTTTTTGTTTTTTTGGGGGGGTGGGGGGGCGTTTCTCGAGGAGCCGCAACAGCAAAGACTTTTTAAATGCGAGAGGACACAAAAACGCAGTGAAAGAAAAATAAATACCACCCCCCACCTTTTTTTTTTTTTTTTTTTTTTTTTTTCTCGGCTAAACTCTGTCATGTTTGAATGAGATGCCTTGCTACGGTCAATTATTCTGGGTGGGGGTGGGGAAGGACGGGGGGGTCGGAGGGGTGGGGGGGGTTGGCAGTGGGGGGGCTATTGGACGGTGGGGACGGGATGAAGATTTGGCTGTTTCGGGGGAACATTTTGGGGGGAGGCGGAGGGGGAAGTAAATGAAAGACAAATGTGAATACTGCCCACTCAGCTATTTTCCCAGTCAAGATCAAAGTCGCGGCGGACCGGCCGCTCCGCGGGAAACTTGAAATGGGTCCTGCCTTTGTTTGCTGTTGCTAGGCGACCTGCAGACAGCTGAAAGTGCTTGCAGTAGGGGTACGACATAAAAAAACAAAAACATTTCCTATATATATATATATATATATATATATATATATATATATATATATTATTATTGTTATTATTTTTTTTTTTAAGGCATTTACTTGTGTCCGGGCCTCGCGAGTACATTAAAAACAACAAATAAACAAAGAAAAAGAAAAAAAAAACCACGACAAATAAAGATTTATATTGTTGTTGGACAGGAATTAATTGGATCTTTTTTTTTTCTTTCCTGAAGCCACATAGAGCGACCGATGTCTGTGATTTTAAAAAGGGCACCTTGGTGACCCTGTTGTGAGCGCGGGAGGCTCGGAGAACATCCAAACGTGATTTATTTATTTATTTATTTATTTATTTTTTTACGAGGTGGACCTCATTTATGCGGCGCGCGAAACCGTACCCCGGCGTACATACGTCGTCGGCAATAAATATAGTCTGATGTATTTATAAAGATGAGGTTGGGCTTCGCAACAAAAGCTAATAACAACATTGTTATCTCTTAACGGGTCCCGTGGTGGAGAGAGTGCATCGACATGGTGTCACACAGAGCTCATTAGATATCATTAGTTTCGACACTCCAATAACGTCCGTGTGCGGAAATGACTTGGCCCTGGATATTTGCAGGACTGTTGTCTCGCAAATAAAACCTCGCGCCGGGGGAAAAGGTGCATTACCATTAACCCATTAGCGGGGAAAGGGAATAACAAAAAAACGCTTAGAGTCCAACTTTTGCGTTCCGTGTTCATGCATTTATTATGCACATTCACATCTCCTATCGGTAGCAACTCTGTATGTTGGGCTTGGGAGGCGCTGGGAGAAAACACTGGAGGTTGCAGGGTGCAGCTTTTTCCTTGACCAGTTTTAATGAAGGTATTCGGGCGGTTGCTGGAGCTCGGGCTGCGAGCATCGCCTCTTAAATCCCGCTTCATCCTCTATTACATAACCTGGTTTGAAGTGGCTCGACCTAAATGCCTGACCCGGATTCACCCTCTCGACGGGGAGACGTATAATAGACGTACACTTGCTGACAACGATTGCGTTGAGCCCGATATCGGGCTGGTCTCGTTTTTTGGCGGCGGGACGGGGCAATGGAACACCCTCAAACTGCAATCTCCACGCGGGTGACCTTTGCGCCCGGAATTGTTAAGATTACGATTTCGCTGCGTCCGCCTCGTGTTTTGTTTTTTTTTTTCCGCTGCTGGAGCCAACTGGCACTCTGCCGGCTCCCAGTCTGCCACCTTGACAGAGACAATCAGAGACCACATGGCACCCAAAACCTCGGAAATAGCGGCAAGCCAACCGAAATTTTGGAACCACGGGATAAGCATGATGCCCACTACTTGCATAATGAATTACATCGGAAGCAGGGTGTGCACTCGGACATTTCCATTTCGGCGGCGGGGGGCGTTGCTGCTACGTGCTAACAATACTACGAAAAGTAATATTCTCTAATAATGAACCTGTTGCCCGAAGTCATAGATTTACTTTGCCGACGGCGGCAACTATCACACAATCGCCATTTTATGTAATCAACGAGCAATCCATCGTATGTTTGTTGTTTCCATCCGATTTTAAGGGAATTTTAAACCAACGTCAGAAATGTTGCAACAAATCAAATGTGAATTGGGTGTGTCGGAATCGGTTTGGTTGAGGCCATCGAGTCGCAATGCTCAACGTCAGTAAAATGCTCTTTTGCATTATGACACTTTCATAAGCGCATGCCGCGGTCGTGGCCTGAAATAAACACCTTTTTTTTTTTTCTTTTTTTTTTTTCATGGGATTTATTTGTATGGCAATTAATTGTCAACTCAAATGTTGTGACGGTGACATGTCCTCGTCAACAACACCTCAATCTGTCAAACGTGGCACCGGTGTATCTGCTGTTTTCCGGCCCCAACCTTCCTAATCCAATAATAGTGGCCCCTAAAGTAGCACAAGACATTATCCGCTTTTAAGTGCTGTACACAAACAGGAAACAAGGCCGTTCATGTTTTTGTTTTTTTTTGTTGTTGTTGGGGTTTTTTTTTGGGGGGGGGGGGGTATAAGAGGTGGAGCTTCAATGGATAAAAAGAAAGACGTCGCTGCTGCTGTCACCGTGCGCGAGGTGAGTGTCAGGAGTGTGACACGACGCCCCGTGCGCACGGGTGGCGTTCTGAACCGGCGTCTCGGGTTATGGAGCTTCCAGTGATTTAGAGCAGCGCTCCGCCGACGATGCGGCACATTAAAGCGCAAGGAGGAGAAGAAAAAAAAATCACTCATATTTCAGGTGGATCACACCTACAGCAAATACGCATAAACGATCATATGAATGGAACCTTTTCAAGACGTTAATTGCTTATTTTGGTTGACAGATAAAATCAAAAAGTAACTCTATAAGGGTCCCGGGTTAAAAAAGCCCAGTATACGCATACATATAATACAATACAGACAGTATGGCAGAATCTATGGGATCTGTGCATTTACAAATATATTTGGGGGGGTTAAAATGTAACTCTCAGTTATTTCCTGATACACCCGACCCCCCCGGGGACAGTTGTCCTAATTCGTCTCATTTACAAGATCGACATCCGATGTTTTTAAGGTGTGGCGGGAGAGTCTCTCTTGATTCAGAACCTCAGAAAGCGACGATCAATCTCCTGCACAAGGCAAATAAGACGATGAATAATTTCCCAGGTCTATTTTCTGAACACGCCCCTTGTATTTAATCCAGCCTAACCAGTCCGGCCCGGCTGCATCCAGCTCCAGCTCCAGGTTTTTCAACGGAAATCCAATACATTTCTGGTGCGTGCGTGGGTTTAAAGGCTGAGCAGCGAGAGGAAACCCAGGACGACCATGAAACGATGAAAACTCCCCGAATAAAAAAAGGTCAGAAAAAACAGTCTGTGTCAGGCCCAAGCCAGGAGATATTACATTTAATAATATATTATGTTATTATACTTGTATTGTTCCACGGGTGGAATTTGCTTTTCATTTGTTTTTACATTAACTTTTAAAGTCCACCTCTGGTATACTTTGCATTTTTGGGAGATGTTGTGATATTTTCCGTGTCGCTCCGCAACCTCAAAAAGGTGAATTTGAGCCGTGGCCGCGTTGGCTCTCCCTCTCCATCGTTAAAGCTCGGTGTAGGTAGAGGGATCGGCTTTGGGCGCCGCGGCGTTGTCGCCAGCGCACAATGTTCAACTTCCAGCCGACCGTCTCGAGCGAAAACAGGACGTAAAAGCGGCGAGAGGTTAAAGACCGTCGGGGCTTTCAGTGCGCGCACCCTGAAAATATCCTGTTACCGTTTTTTTACGGAGGCGACTTCCGGGACAGTTTTAAAGATCATACGCGGGCGGCCATTGGGTGAATTTGGGGTGAATCAGACGCTTAAAAATAGATATTATCTTCACCACCGGACCACATCGGGTACTAATCGGTTTGCGCGTGCGTTTGGGATTTCTTGAAGGGGTAACTTGACCGGAGCTCCGGAATACGCACAAATACGAATACGCCGTTGCAGCGCGGCGGCGGCGGCGTCCGTCTCCTCCGGCTCCAACGGTTCACTCCTCCCCTCTGTTTTTTGGGGGAATGACTGTTGCCTGAACTCTCTACCCCCACTGAGACAATAAAACGCCTGGCTGACTATAACTAGCTAAAAAGGCCGACGGTTTATAACTCTTTGAGGCAAAGATATAGCCTGGGCGAGGGTGAAGATTTAGTAACGCTGGGAAAACGGAATTTCTGGTCCGGGGTCAAGAGGCCGGGCGTTGCGTTTTCTGGGTTCCCTCGGGGTGCGTGAGGAGACGCTGCGGCTGACAGTTACAACCCCACGGGCTTCAGACAAAAGGCCGGCTGTGGTTAATCAGTGGCCTTCATCGTTCCAGTGACCAATTATTAACTCCCATTTGTAAAGTATAGTGCGTGTGAGAGTAACCGGTGACTGACACACAGCATGACACAGACGCCAAGACACATCAGCATTAGACACAGCGCAGGTCCAGACATTCCTCACTCCACCAACTGTATATTTCATTTATTTATTCCGTTTATTTACTTATTTGCTTAATTGCTTATCAATTAATTATATCTATTAATTATATATATATATTTTTTTTTATTGATGTTCTTTTTTTTTTGGTCAGTATCGAGTTAAGTTAAGTGTGCATGCTTTCCATGGAAACAGGTGTCTAACTCTGTTCGGGTTTTGGTTCCATCTTTGTTCTGGCTGGGATCTTCCACCGGGACCACCAACAAGAAAAAATAATGATAAAAAAATAAATCTCCCGGGAAGCCACGTGCGCGTCCATTGGGCCCATCAAACTGCTGACGCGACACAATGCCGCCTATCATAAACAGAAAAGTGCCTCAACAGAGGATAGAAATGGAGAGAGAGAGAGAGAGAGACACAGAGAGAGAGAGAGAGCGAGAGAGAGAGGGGGAGAGAGAGAGGGAGACAGAGAGCGAGGGGGAAGGGGGAAAAGCAGGACAGCATCATCCTTCTAACCGTCGTTTTTTCTCTCAGAAAGAGAGAGGAGAAAAGAAGGAATGAATCCGTGGCCACCAGGTAATCGCCACTGTTCTGCGAAAGAATACCTCAGAGCTCTGCGGTACAGTGGAAATTCCTCAGAGCTTTGGCTTTTTTGTTGGGGAAATTAAAGAGATAGACCTGTGCGGCGGAAGATTGACCGGTGCATAATGCATATCGGGGTTCGTTTAGGAATCCTGATCTTTTCACACTCTGGTTAAAAGAAGTGTTATTGGAGGGGATTTGGCGTGCGATTCCCCTTTTCAGGCTAACGGCATTAAAAAAAGCGTATAAGCCGGAAGACAGAGGAGCGACGCTGACGTCACAGTCCAAGAGTCACCCGCCGTGTGTTCGGCGTCGCCGGGTAAAGACTTATCTGTGGGGGAAAAAAAAAAAAAAAAAAAAAAAAAAATCCGGGGCGGACAATGCGGGGTGGACAGGGCGTAAAACTACTATCATCATCAGTTTTGAATGGAAAAAAAAAAAAAAAAGAAAACATATCTGGGACCAAAAGGAGGCCCATTCCGATTCAGCCGCGTTGTTAGGACAACGAGAACCATCCCTCAGATGATTA
>NC_137199.1:24644238-24686738 GCF_960531495.2 Zeus faber
TAGGTTCATGGAAACGCGGCGGCCATGTGGGTGGAGCTGGGGACGAGCGCTAATTACCTCCGCTTTATCCCAGAGTAATAATGGGTTCAATTGAGCTATATGATATACCCTGTTGGTGCGCGGGAGATGGATTTTATTTTTTTTTATTTAAATTTAAATTATTATTTTTTTTTTTGATCCCCCGCCTCATCAGCACATCTAGCGCACAGGATTATTTCCCGGGAACTAAAATAGACGCGGTCGGGGGAGATGAGCCGCGTGGTGGCGGGGGAAAAAGTGTCAACTTCACCGCTGTTAAGTCAGCGAGCCAGGACCGTCTTTATCCCCAAATCTTGGGACGAGTTAAACGCTGCCGCATCCGCACGCAACGCGCACACACACACACACACACATTGTAGAGCCCATTACCACATCATAGGATGTGCTCAATAGAAGGTTAGGCCATCGCATTGATCACTGGAAAGATGAAGGGACGGTCCAGTACTTTGGCTCTTCTGCTCTTAAATCCACTACCTGGGCCCCTCAAAGGGAAACCAGTGACTCTTTACGCTCTCTCATGGCCCCCCCCCAACGCTCTCTGTAGCCTCTTCAAACTGCAACACACTCTTCCTTGAACGGCTATTTAACTGCGGAACGTGAACGGAGAAACCAACGAAGGGGGCCGCCCCGCACAGCCCCGTTTGTTAACGTCGCCGCTGTGAAGGCGACGTGTCTTTGCGGCGCCGCGCTTTGACTATGATTGAAAAAGGGGCCCCGGGGGGAAATCTCCCAAAACCACGAGCAACCTCTTCCACCCACGAAAAATTAGGGCGGAACCGCTGAGAGGTTGGCGGCAATCATGTCCGACACAATCGGACTTGATCGCTAATGCTTCCGTCGCCGCAGCGGCGTTCGTCGTCGTTTTCTTATCTACATTTCTCCCACAACCGTAATCTGTGTCGAATCACGGCGGAGGAATTTACAGTCGAGCTAAACCTCATATCAACAACAATTTTTTTTTCAGTCGGTGACATTTGTAGACCTATCAAGCTGCTGGTTATAACCATATTAACAAAGCTTTTTTTTTTCTTTTTCGAAAGGGATTAATGGATTAAAGAGTGCACTGTCAAACCTGACAGAAATGGCACATTGGCTTTTATTTGGAGCACTCGGCTAATCTGGCGTCTTCGGGGTCCGCCAGGGTGCCTTCACCGATACAAGACGGACGGTCCTTCTTGCCCGCGCGGGTCGTTTTGGAAATGGCTTATTCGCGCGCGACACGTATGCGCTCTTTGCCGCGGCGTTGGCGGAGCGCCTCCAACCCGAGAGCGCCGCGCGTCCCGGTTTGGGAAACAACTGGCGTGTGTGAGCTGGCACACCTGGGGCGTGCAAAAAAGTTACCAAGAATGGAATCAAAAGTTTTGCCGGCAAGACAAAGCAGCCGTCCATAACGGAAGCAGGAAAGACACACATATAGAGCATCGTGTAAAGGGCATATTAATTTGGGGGTCTACATACTAAGGGGTACAGGCCCGGGAGTGTCAGCACAAACATACTCGGCGAGTGGACGGACTTCAATGGGGATGTGATCAGAAACAGAATCCTCCCTTCAGATGTGGAGTTCACAGGCTTGATTACACAGCCCCCCCCCCCCCCCCCCTTGCAATGCATACTGCAACAGATAACATTAAACACCCATGATTACACCCAGCTTTGAAATGCCCTGGACCGCGATCAATGTGATCCTTTTTTTTTTTTTTTTTTTTTTTAAGCACAAAAGAAAGACAGCTCAAAAAGTATTAAAACGCTATATCTCGCCGCGGCGCCATATTGTTGCTAATGAAATGTGAAGGTTTCGAGAGACGGGCAAAGACAAACAGGCGCTCGGGGGTCTCCTGGCACTGTGTTTGTCAAAATCTGAGGCATTGTGCTCCTTAGGCACGCTGATCAAATACCGCTTAATATTCTTTAACACATTCTCCAAATGCATTCTGTATAGTGTAAATCATTAAGCGAAGCCATTAAAAAATAATGGCTAATTTCTCAAAGATCATATCAAGCTGTTTCGGAGGCGCGGGCACGGACGAAGGCAGCAATTTCGGCTCCAAAGTGCAGGATTTAGGTGGATTGCGATCTTCGTTGTCAGGGTGAGATATTTGTAAGGAGAGGTCAAATGCGACGGTTGTCCACGCGACCCATTCCAGCACCTGCAAGGGTTTTGGGGGGCTGTAAAATGATTGAATTTCCCTTTTTGCAAACGATGACACAAGAGCAAATAATTCAAGCCATACCACAAAATGTGCGGTTTCAAACGCTGGTTATTGGCAGGAGATATGCATTATCACTCAAGGAGGTATTTTCCTGGCTGATTAGATCATAAGAGACCCTTTATAAGTCTTCAGTCTTCACTCCGAAGCCGGCTCAATCAGAAACTGCTGAAAAATTCTCTTACATAAGGCATTGATAATAAATGAAAAAAAGAAAGATGGGGAAAAAAATACATTTTTAAGAATCCTCCACATGGGAAAATTACAATGCATCAAAAGACAAAAATGCATTAGATATCGATGGGCAAGCCTCCTCTCCCTTCCACACTGCATTATCGACTTTTCAATCACGCTCCCTTTTTTTTTTCGGCAAGGACTGAAAAAAATAGTTTGAAGGCTAGGTATTTGAGGGCCTTGGGCTTAAGTTGACAGTGGAGCCCCAGTTGGGAAGTGTGAATAGAGCGCTGGTTTAATAAGCCCTGGTACCAGCTGAGCTACACAGGGGGCTGGCACCACTGACATCAGAAAACTGCAGTGCAGATGAAGATGAGAGGGAAATCTCAGAGATCAGTCTGGTTAACTCATGAGATCACGGGCGCTGGGACTTTATGTTCCTTTTTCACCATTTTACAGTCCGTAAAATGCTCCAAACAAAAAATTACGCCGCAAACAGTAATGGTCTTACGTAAGACCCCTTCTTCTGAATCCTATTGATTGTGAAGTCGTCAAAGGGCGGTTTAGGCTCTGACATGAAAAAGATTACCTTACTACTGTTCTTAGAGAAGGAACGAGTGACGCGAACCGCCCGTGTTTTCTCGCGGTGAAAATATTAATCCGGTGCCAGCACTTGATCCGTTTGAGCTGATTACATATCGCCACGTAACCTTCACAATCAATGCTCCCTTCGTTGTTTTTTTTTTCCCCCTATCGCGTTCATTGCGCGTTGTCGGCATCAAGGATCCGCGTGTGCCAAGCTCTTGTGCGGGTCATGTGCCTCACTTGGAAAGAGATTATGAATGAAATGAACCCGCTACTGGCAGACCAGACTAATGTGCAGCTGCTTCCAGTTTACCACGTGGGGTTGCAATTTTCCACGGGGAGAAAAACAAGGTGGAAAAGAAATTAAACACGTGAAGAGAGAGCTCCGTCTATTTTGAGAGCGGAATTAGACGGAGGACACCTACCCACCGTAGAGCCCCACTGATAAGAAGCCAGAGATTAGGGGGCAATCTCGACGGAGCCATGGAAGATGGAAGACAGCCAGAAGCTGTGAAAATAGAGGCGGATGAGAGAGGGGAACAAGGAAACCTGGTGGAACAAAAAAAAAAAAAAAAAGGAGGGGACACAGAGGTCTGATTGAAAAGAAAGCAAGTCGGGGCGCGTCGCCACCAATGGCTTGACCTGGGGAGGACGAGGGAAAAAAAAAAAAAAAGCCAGAGATCCAATTATAATCACACTTGGTCATCTTGCCACAATCACCAGTCACAGTCAGCATTGATGCAGAACTCGCCAACCATAGGAAAGCGCCGAGCTTTCTTGAAAAGGTAGGGGGTAGTCACGCGTGGGAGCGGCACAGTTCAAGTTACACAAGATGTCACACACGGTTATGATGATGCGTCAAACCGAGGACCTGATCTGACGGAGGGGCCGCGCTGCCGGGCTCAACCCAGGTAGGGCATAGCGGGGGACCCCCCCGAGAGCCGGGGCAGCGGCGATGGACTCCGAGGCGAAATGGAGATGTTTACATGAAATCGGCTGCTGTAAACCCTTTCCAAAAATGGCGCCCAATGCTTGTTGCTAGGCAGAGTGCACTAGAGTAAAGATGGCGGCCAACAAACGGCAAACTGGGAAGAGGGGGTCTCATCGGTTCGGATTCATGGGGGGAAGGGCGTGGTAAGGCTCAGCGGTTATGGAATAATACTTGTGCGTTTGCAAAATAATATGAAGACAGCCCATAATTAAGGGATGACAAATCTGTCTTTTGGCAGTATTGTTTTGAACTTTCACGGTGCTAACATGCAGTACACAGTTAAACTGCCTTCCCCATGCAAATAGAAGCACAATAAAAACACGAATAATGCTCAGTAATACCCTGTTTCCTCACACACACACACACACACACACACACACACACACACACACACACACACACACACACACACACACATACTTCATCCTATATACTTCATGATGTAGGGAAAACATTCCACTCATTTCATGATTTTTCATTTTATTACACAAAGTACATAGTGTGCCATTGACATTAACTAAATATTTACTCTAACCTCCAACCTTGAATGTCAATCAGTTACCAGTGCGCTGCTAAAATGCTGCTCATATAGGTACAGAGAAATACATACACATACACATATAGAGAAATGCTTAAAACCAAGGTGATTTGGTTGCTATAGCAATTGGTCGCACCTCAAGTTATTCCCAGTATTCACAAGCGTGTCATGTGTTTTACCCCAAACCTTAACTGAGGTCAAGTTATAGACAAATGAACAAAACACACGACAGAAACCCCAGGTAATGGGATTTTGGCACCTCCTCGAGAACAACTACATTTTAATTTCATTATGTTGAATTTTTGCTTGCTTAGATGGAAATAATTTCTTTCATTGAGGAGTCTAATTTGTTCATATTCAGGCGTTGCAGATAATATGACATTCTGGGCAACAACTATACTTTTACAGTCAGACGCTATTCATCCATCCAAACCAAATGCAAGAAACTGTACAGAGATATCCGAACTGATTTTTATAAGACGAAAGACCATTTCCATTTATATTTCATAAATTATAATACAGGGATTTTCCCAGCCTTAAAATAACCTATTTTTGCCAGTGAACATGTCAGAGATAAAGCATATTGCATTAATGTAGTAGACTTTTGGAGGAAAATATTTTGTTAATTCTTAGTGTGTTTAGCTCATTATGAACTATTGTGACCAGATGCTGTTATGGGGGATTTTTATTCCAACCTCACTTTACTTCTTATGGGTGTATTTGTGAGGGGGAAAAATACTGCAGTTTGCGTTTAATAAATAAGGGAAAATTAATGTCTACCATAAAAATGTCAGCCATCTTAACAACTGCGTGAAATGTAGGTCTGGACGAACATACTACAGATAATGAGCATAAAATCTCGACTAAGATCATTAAAAATTGGACCATATTCACTGTACCAGCTCAATTTGGCTACAACTTTTGCTGATAACATTATCTGGCAATCACTTACAATAAAAAATAAAATGCTATGATGTAATGCGCCCATTACACTTATTATAATGAAATACTACATTGGAACACCATGCAGTTAAAAGCTACAGACATTGGACCTGTGTAACCAAACTGAATCCTATACTTCCCGTGCCTGCTTTCGTAAGAGACGAAAGGAAAACAAGAAATGAGAACATTTGTGTTGTTCATACAAAATATATAAATGACACAAATTCAATAAATGAAATGAAACACATTGTGTGAAAAAAAATAGTCAAATACGGAATGTGTGAAGACAATCTGTTTTGTTTTTTTGTTGTTTATTTTTGCCATTTGATTAATTGTATTCTTTAAACGAGCGTCATTCCTAAGATCTAACGCGTCACCTCGGGCTTCGAGATGAGGAATGGACGCGTCATCAAAGCACGTTAATGACGCAATTGGACTGATCTGCACTTTGTTTAAGCGTGAGTCGACGGAAAATTGGTTGATGATCGTAATGTAAGCATATTACATTTGCTCCTAGAATTTTTAATTCGTTTGGCCGACTGTCTTATTTTATTTTTTCATTACAAAAGCTTTAACACTGGGAGTGTTCCAAGGCCTGATGCAATCCCATATTCCATGATGCGCAATACTGCAAACAAGGCCTCTGTGCTGGGCAATATTCTATTAGCCTTCCTAAACAAAGAACCTGCAGAGTCAGTGTCAGGAGCTTGCCATGGTGTGGCTTAATAACATACCATAATAACCTTATCAAAGGGAATACAGACGCTTCAATAAAATAGTGTATACATAATTAATTGTACAGTATGTACAGTAGAGTTGCAATTAGATGTTTTAACACATATCGTGGGCAGCTGTTTACAGTATGTTCACACTGATGAATGAAAAACTCGTTTATTTTTAAAAGAAACGCTGGCATGTGCGACGAGGAAGAGGATAAATGGGCTCTCATTAGTAAAAGGCCTCTGAGAAGAAAGCTGCTGAAATCCTTACAGCCTCATCACTTTTATCTCACAGCTACTGGTTATTAATACGGTCTATGCAAATACAACATGTACTGAGCCGATAGGCCTCAGTTCTGTGACAATAATACTGATCAATATTGTAGTTATTTGGGGTCTATAGAGAAAATATGGCCCAAAAAAAAATCTGATATTTATTTAATCTCGTGGCAAACATAAAGACATAATGTTTCTACACTTCCAGGGGCCACGTTTCACCTCGAATTACATTCAATAAAGTTACATTCAAAGACATTCGCTTAACAAACAACACCAGCCTGGAAGTCCAGTTCCTCTGCAGAATACCGAGGCTAATAAAAATACACATATTTCGTTAAAATGCATTTATGTCGTTACCTCGTGACGTATGTGACTTCTAAGGTAATTGCGTCACATTGGGCTACACTGACAATAAACCCCAAAGTCTGCACGTGTACAAAGTAGGCTGGACCTTCTAATTTTTATGTGCGCTTTTATATCTCTATTTTTTTTTATTTCGTTTATTTTGGGTGGGTCATAATGCACCTGAAAAACAATGTGACTCCGACTTTTTTCTTGCAATTTCTAAAGAGGCTCGCGTCATCACGCAACAGTTAAAAAAAAAATCATAATAATGTGCAGCCAAAGTTTCAAAGCGATCGATTACACGCCACAGCCTAAAAAATATGCACTGAAATACAGTTATTAATAATGGTGCAATACCTAATACAGAAGGTGGTATGTGTAATGCTACAGGTTTAATATGCAATATGCAGTTTTAATATACAATACAACAGTTGTAATGTGTAATACAGCGGTAACTTATAGACATTTTTCCAGCACCCTAACGGGCATTGAGGGACTCGAACAGGGCCCCTGAGGGCCCCGCAGGAGCATTGCTGCATTGCTTTGGTGAGAACGAGTCCACTCCGCTGTGACAGGTGTACCATCCATTCACGATGCTCTTCTGGAAGGGCGAGGGCGAGGCAGAGGGGAAAGTCCTGGAGCCTTGCGCAAAACCCGCCTGTCCGCAGGGGTACTGCGCCGCCTCGGACCTGTAGCCGCCCCTCTGGCCCAGCACGGGCTCCAGCAGGGGGGTCTGCTGCGACCTCTGAGTCGCGTAGTCCAGGCCGCCGTCAAACGCGTGATGGAAACGTGACCTCGGGGTCGAGTCATCTCGGATCTCCGGGGACAACGGGTCCTGACCCGGGGCGGCGGGCCGCGCGCTCTCGGCCGGGCCCCGGGCCTCGGGCGACCCGCAGGCCTTGGCGAGGCGCTCCGCCGCGTCGCCGCTCCCGGGGGCCAGGGTCCTGCAGTGGAGCTTCATGTGTTTCCGCAGGGAGCTCGGGTGGGTGTAGCACTTCTCGCAGCCGCGCACCTTGCACGTGTACGGCTTGTCGCTGGAGTGGACGTGGGAGTGCTTCTTTCGGTCGCTGCTGTTCGCGAACCTCCGGTTGCAGCCGTCGTACTCGCATTTAAACGGTTTCTCACCTAAAAACGTGCAGACAGAGATTAGGATTTATGCGCACACGCGGGCCCCCGCTCAACGTCCCCGCTCGGCCTCATAATGATCTGAGCGAAACGTAAAACAAATTATCTCGCGACTATAAATATGTCCGATATAATTTATCGACTCATTTATTACTATCACGGTGTCATTAGCCTCGAAGTCATGGAGCAAATGCTGAACCTAAGCCTGCGTCGTGAGCTTTTTTTTTTTTTTTTTTACTGGAATTGTGCAATAATGTGCAAATGTTGGTCCAAGCCAAATAAGCTCGATGGAGGAAGCAAGCGAGACTCACAACTGGTGGGGCCACGTCAATGGAATTGATCAGGAAATGATCTGGATGACAATGAGCATACTCAGCACTTATTTTGCACCCAGCTGTCTGTCGGCAGATGCATGTTTATGTTCGTTTCGGGTCATTATTGTCCTTCAGGGGGAAATTCAGTTTGCAGCAGAAAGGCACAATAGCACAAACAGTAAGGGCTGTACGAGTAAGACATGAAGCACACAATAGAACAATGGAGAGAAAAACCCATCATGGTGTGTATGGTGACTACAGCCCTTGCAAACTTCTGCATTCAGAGAACATATATGCGGGGTAGATGTCATGATAAAGATGGATCATTGGAATTATGAGTTGCATTTGATCGTTGTGCATTTGTTTTCATTATCACGAGAGTCACGATCGTTGATGACGTCCTCGTTGACGGTGATTTTGTTAGGCTCACGTATTTGTGATAATTACACTGGTGTAATGTTTCCCTCATATACCTCCACGTTATCTATAACACTATCAATTAAATTTGTGCGGTTGTGTGGCACGTCACGCCTCGTGTTATCACTCGGGCAATTGAAATAGACGCGCGTTTAATAAACACGTACACACCCTCTGATAATATATATTTAGCCTCGCTCGACAATCGCCGGCAGCCCGTGAAATCACGATTAAGCAACAATTCCCGTTCCTCTCCGTGGGAATATGAAAATGAATCCCCGCGCGCGGAAAGTTTGATTTTGTTTATTTCCCTCAGTGCTGACGCGCAGTGGGGAGAGTCGCGAGGAGCCTTGTGGGGCGCGTCAGCGTTACGTCACGACTCTCCGGTGTCCCACCCGTTATTTATTAATTTCACTGTGGGAGAAGAAGCCAAACAAGCAGGCCTCAACAGCCCCACTGCAGGGCCACTACAGGGCTACTACAAGGCTACCTGCCTACAGTTTACTTTACTACTAATAGTAACAAAAGAGACGATAACATTGATAAAGCTCTTAAAACCAAAGCTTTGAAATTATATATATATTTATATAAATATATAAATATATATATATATATATATATATATATAAAATTGTTATTACTATTGCAAAGCTTTGGTTTTAAGAGCTTTTAGATTAGCTAATATATATATATAAGCTGTAATATATAAGCTTTAAAGTTTTAAACTGTATGTATAAGGTATCAATGTTTATATTCGTATATCGGTATTTTTATTTAGAAATTAGCTACATCACAAAAACATTTTTTTACAACAACAATTACAGCCAAAATCAACAAGAACAGCAATGTAATCAAAAAACAACAAACAATACAAAACAAAAACAAAATAACAAAACAACAACAATAGTTATTCGTTATTGTTATTTATATATATATATATATATATATATATATATATATATATATATATATATATATATATATATATATATATATATATATGATAGGCAAGAGCATAGAATAAGGATTATATTGTGAGCGAAAAGTTAAAAAGTTTGGGATCTTAGCAGGACATTTTTTTCCTCAAAAAAAACCTATGCTATAAAATGTATTAATTTTCATATTTTAATCTGTTATTATTATCATTATATTATTTTATATATATTATATATTATAGTATTATCAGTTATTATTATTTATTTATTTATATTTATTATTGTTGCTATTATTATTATTATTATTATTATCATTTGTATTATTATTGTTGTTGTTGTTGTTGTTATTATTATTATTATTATTAGTAGTAGTAGTATTGTTATTATTATTATTATTATTATTGTTGTTGTTGTTATTATTATTATTATTATTATTATTATTATTATTATTATTATTATTATTATTATTATTATTATTATTATTGTTATTATTATTATTATTATTATTATTGTTGTTGTTAACCAACCTGTGTGAGTCCTCTTGTGGATCTTGAGATTCTCTGATCTCGCGAAAACTTTCTCGCAGCCGTGGAAGGGGCACGGGAAGGGCTTTTCCCCCGTGTGCACTCTGACGTGATTCACCAGCTTGTACTTCGCCTTGAAGGGCTTCCTCTCCCTCAGACACTCGTCCCAGAAACACACGTACTCGGAGTGCTCGGGTCCCCCGACGTGCTCCACCGTCACATGGGTGACAAGTTCATACATGGTCCCGAAGGTCCTGGCGCAGGGCGGCCTCCCACGCCCCTCCTGGTCCCGGCCCTCGCTCCACTTGCACACCAGCTCGTGTTTGACGTTTTGCTTGGGGCACCTGAGGAAAGCGTCGCCTCCTCCACGCTGGATCGCCATGTTGAGCGGCTTGTATAGACCCAGGAACTGAGTGACGAGCTGCTGACTGTTCCCCCTCGGGCTGATGCCCTGGCCGTAGGCGTGGGTCCGGGAAAGCAGGTCCCCAGGTAGACCCAGCATCACCTGGCCGGTCGCGTCGGCGGACGAGTGGGCCTGCTCGTGGTAGGCGGTGAAAAAGGCATGGCTCCTGCCGTCCATGCATCCGGAGAGGTCACGGTACCTCCCGAACCCAGCATGCTGGTGAGGTCTCGACGCCAGTGGGTCGGTGACGGGTGGCATGCCGGCTCCTTGGAGGCTGGCCCCAACGAGGATGCCCCTGGGGCCGTGCTCTAGCGGGTATCCAGAATCTGAGAAGTGGGGGAGCGGGTGGTCAGCACATGCACTGGACCTCGGCTCGGGGTAGTCTCGCAGACCGTGCGCGGGGCAGAGTTTTAAGGAAGGAGCAGCGGGGGGCCGCATGTGCTCCCCAGCCAAAGGTGGCGGCCCCACGCTGGGCTCACTATTACCCTCCCCGGGGTTGACGCAAGAAAGAGGGCAGCCACTAAACCTCGACAGACTTTTCATGTCTTTTTTGTTGTTGTTGTTGTTGTTGTTGTTGTTGTGAGTTTGGCTATGCCTTTGCAAAAATCAACCCACTCAGGGCACACCTAGGAATCCACGTCCCCATCCCCGTCTCTCTGATCTGCGCGTCACCCGTGCGTGAGACGCGCGGACTTCGCGGGAGCGGAGGAACCAGACTCGGTTTCGTTGGAGTCGGTGCGAGTCCCATGCCGCTCACTTTGCCCTCTTGATTTGCGGCAATAACCGTGGTAGTAAAAATGCTTGGGAGCAGGCCACGGTGCAATATAAAAGCACAGCGGGCCAAGCTGCTTTTAAAAAACACGCAGCCCTGGGATTGGCTGCGGCGCGCCGTGACTGACAGGCGCTGGGTTTGTTTTTAAAAAGGAACGCGCAGGCGATCGCCGCACGACTCCCTTTTCAAATATCCAAGAGAAACCCCCGCTTTGAAATGTGCCCGCGGACGCTCCGAAATATCGGTGCCTCTTTAACTTTAGGCGCCGTCGTATAATCTCCCCTCCTCTGCATCTCTGCGCACAGTGATGGACGGTAAAGGGGCAGATAATACCGGAGGATAATGCTGCAGTGATCTAAATGCCTCGGGTGGGGAAGGTGCATGACAGCTCTGGACTATTGTTGTGTTTGACTGTAAAGCTTGTAGGAAAGCTCAAGGTACCTGCTTTCGGTCCACTTTCTGGCCAGTGCATGGTACAGCCCTTTTTTGCATGTTTACAATTTGCAGACAAGGAAAAAAAAAAAAGGTAAGGACGTATCATTGTAAGAATGATGGAACTATTTGATGTTGTGTAAATAAGAACATTCATTTGAGCTGATAGCTTGAGAACACTACACTTTGGTTATTCCACTTTTCTAACAAAAAGGAAAACATGTTTCTCAGGCTTGCTTTGGGCTAAAAATGTATGCATTGTTGTAATGTAAAAAAAAAAGTTCATTAAAGGTCATAGTATACAGTCCAATCAATAGAGTTAGGCTAAGCACTAAATCAACAACATAATCATTATCTCCATCTTTTGCTGAAAGATAGTGTTTGTATTTTTTTAAATCCTGCATTAAAAAGCTATAAATCCATAGACCACGGAGTAAGTTGACACTTTTTTCCATATTTAGAAATATCCCAAATGAATAGTGCAGACTCACACAAAGGTCCAACAAGTGTAGATAACTTCATGTAAAATTAATTCACCATTGATGAGGGCAGCTCTGTAGTACTGTCAAATCACCTCCCTTCAAGTTCACATCAGGCTCTCAGCTCTTCCACTGCCATTTTAAAATCCATATTCCACACACTTGACCTAGCGTTAGTTCGGTTTTACTTATTTATACAAGTTTACCTCAGCTATTTCATCGTTTTTCATTTCTTTGCATTTGTACGACGCCACATAGTTTCTTTGAGGACTGAAGTAAGTCAAGCCCCGAGAGTTGAGATGAATGTTCACATTCCAAGACTTCCAAGATGTATTTATTTTCAACTTTTTAAATTATTTTTTTCCACATTGTTATGCTGACGTCATCATGTGCCATGGATTCTAGACAGGGACAAAGCAAGGGGCCCACTTGACATTAAGTGCCACAAGACAGACACAGGCCCAGCTCCTGCCCGACTCTGTCATGATTGTAATGGACGCTCATGTTTGTCAACCTTTAACCTGGCACATTTCCTAAAATTATTTGGGATTTAGAACCATTAAGGCAAAAATTGTCAGGCTGTAAAGCATGCGGGCGTTCGCATGGAAGGTTTCCCAAGCATTCTCTGCAGCCAAAATAAAAATCATAATAGGTAAAAAAATAAAAATAAAATTTTAAAAAGCATCCCCTTTTTTAACTTAATTGATGCCATTTAGGCCAAAGCTCAGCATGAGTTTTAGTGATTTATGACTCCAGACTTCAGTTTATCTACAATAGACAAAGCCTGCTAACTTGGAACAGATGTATCTTCCAACAAATTTAGTAAAATGTGATTTTACATACAAATTCATGTTTCATTCTTGCTCTTTCTGAGCACAACTTATTTGCAGTCACATTTAAAAGGCTTTTTCTTTTGTTTATTTTATTTTTTTCAGAAAATGTACTAAAATGTAGGCATTCATCCGTCATTTTTCAATTGTTTTGACATTATTTTTATGAATTAACTCATGCATGATGTAAAACAAAATACACATGACATAGAAAACACAAAAGCAAACCCTATTAATTAAATAAATATACAAACAAATAAATAAACAAATACCTGTTCAATTTTTGGTAAATAAAATCTAGATGTAACTATATGAAGAGAATGAGTAAGTTTATGTGTAAACATTTTCATTTTATAAAAAGACTGACACAAAGAAGAGGAAGCCAGTTCAAATGTGCATTTGTTGCTGACCAGAACTTTGCCTCTGAACTGATGTGAGAAGGTTCTGTCTTCTCATATATATAAATATAAATATAAAATATAGAAGATAAGATAAAGATATATATATAAATATATAGATATAGATATATATATGTGTGTGTGTGTGTGTGTGTGTGTATATATATATATATATATATATATATATATATATATGTGTGTGTGTGTGTGTATATATATATATATATATATATATATATATATATATATATATATATATATATATATATATACACACAAACACACTGTATATATTGACCTAATTTGAAGAAGATGCTAAAATCGTGCTAAATATAATACCCTGTGAGGTATAATTTTCAAAAACACTGCTTGGTTAAATTGAATTGATATTGGAGATATTCAAGCCAACAGACATGACTCTGACAACAACATCATTCAGCATTAACAATAAAACATTTATGCCTGAGAAAAGTTCCAATCCATGAGAGCCTCATCTCTCACTGCAGGACATATGGACCAACTTCACTGCAAAGAGCATTACACAGAGTGAACTGAAGAAATGCCATTCCTAGTGTAGGACTTACAACTTCAACTGAGAGACCTTTGAATGGAACTACTGCGTGATTTGCATCTCTGCTGCACGTCTCAAATTGACAAGAATAACACTATTTAAAACACCCGCCAACATTACAAAATAAATATTTGTGAAACTCAAAGCAAACTTAGGTTTGTGCACACATGCACTAACGTTCTACTCATAAACGAGAACATGAATCCGTGCATTACACCTTGGTGCTTCCATAACTGAAACAATAGACACAAGAATTGAGAAAAGACAGAAGGAGCAATAAGCCCCAATGTGTGTGTACGTCCCATGTTTCATCACATTTGTCAATTTCATCTCCACAAATGTGTATGCAGATACATACAACTTGAGTTTTCTGAGTGTGTGTGCGTGTGTATGTGTGAGTGTCTGTGAGTGAGTGAGTGAGTGAGTGAGTGAGTGAGTGAGTGAGTGAGTGAGTGAGTGAGTGAGTGAGTGAGTGAAAAAAAGAAGAAAAAGTGACTTACCCGTGTGTGTGTACTGAGCAGCATGTATCTCTATGTCAGTGTGTGTGTGTGTGTGTGTGTGTGTGCATGGTGAAAACTGGACACAAACACCAACATGTCAGAGTTTAAACTAGTGTGAACTGACATGTAATTTGAAGGGGGTGGCCCTGCACAGGTTTGCCATGAATTCAGGATATTTAAACAAATGAACAGGTTTGCTAAGAATCCATTTGCAGATAGATGCTCAAGTAAGTCCGAGCAAGAGGTAACTCAGTTTTCTCCTTCAAATTTATCAAGGCACAAACAAACAGCAGATGGTCTTTCTAGTTTGAAAAAAAACATTATTAACAAGGTATATTGCTGGTGAGGTGAACGTTAAGTAGCAATACTGTTAAAACAACATGTGGGGAAAACAAAACCATTCTTGTAAGCCATTATATTCAGATTGATATGATGAGTTAAGTTACAATAAATGTGCACGGCCGTGCAAACAAGAGGGCGAAAAGAGAGCAACATTTGTAGAGATGTGTTTTATATACTGCATAAACATTTAGCAAAACTAAATGTAGTGCATACTTGAATTGAAGTTATATATATATATATATATATATATATATATATATATATATATATATATATATATATATATATATATATATATATATATATATATATACACACACACACACACAAACATACAATATACAATATATACACACACACACCGACACACACATACCCCCTGCATAACAATGGCAAAAATGAGTTAACCCAATAATAATAATAATAATAATAATAATAATAATAATAATATTATTATTATTATTATTATTATTATTATTATTATTATTATTATTATTATTATTATGGTGGTGTTTATTATTTTTATTCATATTTGCTAACGTTATCCAATTCGGTCTGGCCTAGCTCACCGTTCTGACTATGAGACAAAAGGTCTATTAGAATTTAGCCAACTCAACACACACTGCATTATAATACGCACAAAGGCCTTTAACTTGCGTCAAATCGTTTGCTCAAAAGTTGGCCAAAATGGCAACGGATTTCCGAGCATCTAACAGAAAACCAGATATAAAAGATGAATTGTTTACCAGTGTGGCTGATGAAAATGAAGTGCTCTATCCAAAATGAGCGTGGGCCTGCAGGCCTGCTGTCTGCAAGGTGTGCACACCGAGCAACGCTGTGATTTCTAAGGTAATGCGCATGCTCAGTGTGGGAAAGCTTATGAAATAACCAATGACAACATGGAATATAAGCGTCTTCCGTCAGCCAGTGAGTCAGCCAGGCTTAGAGACTGAATGTTAAACAGCGTCAGTCTTACTCAATACTGTCTTGTGATTATACGGCAAAAGCTGTGCACAGTTATGTCATTATATATTCTATATGAGCGTGTCCAGCATTCAAATCATAGCAAATAGATACAAAAAGGCCCGTAGCAAATATACTATAATAAAATAGGCCGTACGTGTGGAAATCGTGATATATTATTTACATTTCATATTTTGAGGCTGCATAGTCATTTCAAGTATTTCCGTTGTTCCATATTGCATGTGTCCCTATCTGCAGAGAAGAAAGAAAGACTCAAAAAAATACAACACGTCCACACACACACACGCACGCACGCACGCACGCACACGCACGCGCGGTTACCGGCTAGAAATAAGAAAATATACCCGCAATCTGAGCAGTGCGTTGCAGAGGCAACATTACAAAATACACCTGTAATTTAAAATACAAACTTGACCTTAATAACGTCCAATATGCATCCGGACTGTGACTGTGTGCTTCTTACAGAGGAGCGACACACTCATACGTGAGGTTTTCAGCCCTTATCACCAATTCTCTAACCAATGGAGACGCAAATGCAACAGATTTCCTCGACCCTGCAGGGGTGGTTTTGCAGGATATTTGGGCAACATTTGTCACCGCGCGTCGAGCAACAGTTGCCCGCTGCAGAGCCCCCTGGATGCGCCTTGCAGAGGTTTGCAGCGCGTCTAACTAATCCCTCGACGTTGATCATCTTTTATAGAGACAACGTAGCTCCGGATGAACATTTACCAACAACAGTCTCGGGGAGGTGACGGGTCTTCACGTTCCAACTACACCCAATAAAACATAGAGGAGGGAAAATGGGGAAACTTAAGTGCCTGTTACTTGCGAAAAGTTCACAAAGGTCGCAATAAATCTCATCTTCAACACTGCAAAGCTCGGTTAACACCCCCCCCCCCAACCCTTTTTTTAAGAGAGAGAGAGAGAGAGAGCGTGTATGTGTGTGTGGGGGGGTGGTGCGTGTGTGCGTGCGTGCGTGTGCGTGCACGCGCGCATCTATAGCGCGTGAGGGCGGGCGCATGTGCGTGGTGCCTCCACGAGGAGAGAGAGAGAGAGAGAGAGAGAGAGAGAGAGAGAGAGAGGGGAAAAAGAGAGTGAAGAAAGAAGAGAGGCAGGGAGGGAGGGAGGGAGGGGGGAGGTCTTTTTTTCTTTCTTCAATGTAAGTTGCAATGAAGGCAAACGAAGTAAAAATGAAAGAAAAAGAAAAAAAAAAAAGGAGAAAAGGAGAAATAAAGAAATGAACAGTGTTTATGCATTCACACAATCGTATCTGGAAACATGAAATGGAATGAAACTCGGGGTAACACTCGCCACGACACCGACTCGCAAACTTCGACAGCATGTAAATCACAATTTTCCACGGTGGCGTCCACGTCCAAATGAATTGATCTCGCGATGGTAATTCTATATAATGCATAAATGTGAAACTCACCTCTCACTTTATCACACTTCTCCCGAGGAGCATGGTTTTGGGAATGACGGCGGGTTGGATGAGAGCTAAAGCAGAATGAGGGAGTTGATTTGAAGATTTTTTCCCCTTTTCTTTTTTTTCTTTTCTCTTTTTTCTTTTTTTTTTTTCCAGGACCTTAAAATAAAGCCTGTGAGCCACTTCCTGGGACAGATTGGGGGTGAGAGGGACGTGAAAGGCTCGCAGTCATAAAGCGCCGCTTGAAGCACTGAAAGCGTCTCTGAACTTGATCAGATCCTGTGTGTCCTGCAGCGAGTCAGCGGCAGCCCTGTGAAACGCGCTCAATGGCGAGGATTTTTTTGGCTGGGCAAGAAAAAAAAAAAAAAAAAAAAAAAAAATCTCAGAATATAACAATTACTGCCATCTTCTTTTCTGTCTTTTATTCTTCCGTCTTGAACACTATAGAGCTTTGCAAAAAAATAAAATTACATTTAACCCCCCCCCCTCCCTTTTCAAAGCTGTTTCCAAAACAAAATCCAACTTATTCAAGTTCAAACTGGACGGATGAAAAACAAAAAATAAAATGAAATAGATAAACCCTTGAAACAGCCAGCCAGACAGCGAGACAGCGAGACAGAGAGACAGAGAGACAGAGAGAGAGACAGACAGACAGACAGACAGACAGACAGACAGACAGACAGATAGACAGATAGATAGATAGATAGATAGATAGATAGATAGATAGATAGATAGATAGATAGATAAGAACTAAAAACGTAATAATGGATCGACTTTATGTATTTACTTAAAGTGATTAATACGTTAAAGGGAAAACAAACTTTTGTTTTTTTTTCTGTTGCTTTTCTCGATAAAACGCCAAAAGGCACGTACACGTGTTGGTCGCAACTTTGTTCAAGTATCGAATCCAACATCGCTTTTTTCACGCGACGCCTCGTCGACGAACACGCGTCCTCGACGTCTGATACAACTCGCAGTAAAACAACCCGCTCCCCGGGCTCATATCTGCAGAATTCACGCTCGCAACCGACCAATTGAATTAAACCGTCGAGACGAGCTGCCATTTCCAATGCCGAACCTTGCCAATCACCGGGGGCCCGGCCAATCGGCGGCCGCCGGGGGACTCACGTGACCAGAGCGGCGCCGGCCCCCGATTGGCTGCCGCGGCGCTGCCTCCCGAGCTCATTTATGTGCGGGGAGTGAGTGATTGACTTTATCAGTCCAAGGACATCATCCGCCTGGAAAGGGGGGGAAGTTTGATCCGCTTTCTCAAGGACCGCGCTTACGGGACTTTTTTTTTTTTTCCTCCCTCCTCACGCTCCCTGCGAAGGATCTTTTATTTCCCTCCGATTGCATTCCCCCTTTTTTTTTTTTTTTTTTTTTCTTCTCATTTTAAACATTTTTTTTTTTTTATCATTTTTTTTTTTTATTATACGCAAAACGCCCTATAATAATCTCTACGCGGGGCTGTGTGTGTTTACCGCTAAACTGGATTTTAATTGTATTTTTCTTTTTTTGTTTTTGTCTTCCCTCCCCGTGTTAAGTTGAACCGAGCCCCATGACAATGCTCCTCGACAGCGGT
Organism: Zeus faber; assembly: GCF_960531495.2. Taxonomy (NCBI): domain Eukaryota; kingdom Metazoa; phylum Chordata; class Actinopteri; order Zeiformes; family Zeidae; genus Zeus; species Zeus faber. Next base: position 24,663,092 of record NC_137199.1, read on the forward strand.
CCTCAGTTCCCCTCGTTGGGAGTAGGGGGCTTCGGGGCGCCGCGGCACCACGACCTGGGCGGCCGCGACCCGGGTCTGGGTCTGAACCCCTTCGCCGAGTCCTCCCACTCCGCGGCGTTCAAAATCAGCCCCGTCGCGCACGACATCGCCTCCGGCCAGACGTCAGCCTTCACCCCGCAAGCCTCCGGATACGCGGCCGCCTTGGGACACCCGCACGGCGGACAGGTGGGCTCCTACGGCGGGGGCGCCTTCAACTCCACCCGGGACTTTCTCTTCCGGAACCGGGGCGTCGGGGAGAGCGCCGCGTCGAGCGCCCAGCACGGGATCTTTGCCGCCGCATCCGCGGGGAGCCTGCACGGACCGCCCGGGATAACCGACAACCCGGGACATCTGTTGTTCCCGGGGCTCCACGACCAGGGGGTGAGCCACACGTCGTCGAGCGGACATGTGGTCAACAGCCAGATGCATCTGGGGTTACGCGGGGACATTTTCGGGCGACCGGACCCGTATCGTCCGGTCGCCAGCCCTCGCACGGACCCCTACGGCGCTCAGCTCCACAACTACAACCACCCGATCAACATGAACATGGGCATGAACGTGCCCACGCACCACCACGGTCCGGGCGCCTTCTTCAGATACATGAGGCAGCCGATCAAGCAAGAGCTGTCCTGCAAGTGGATCGACGAGAACCAGATGAACCGGCCCAAAAAGACCTGCGACAGGACTTTCAGCACCATGCACGAGATGGTGACGCACGTCTCCATGGAGCACGTCGGCGGCCCCGAGCAGAGCAACCACATATGCTTCTGGGAGGACTGTCCGAGGGAGGGCAAGTCCTTTAAGGCCAAGTACAAACTCGTGAACCACATACGCGTGCACACGGGCGAGAAGCCTTTCCCCTGTCCGTTCCCGGGATGTGGGAAAATATTCGCCCGCTCGGAAAATTTGAAAATCCACAAAAGAACACACACAGGTATGGTTTTCCACTGTTGTTTACCGCGTTGCTCGCGTGAATGGGATTACGTTGAATGGGGATGTTTTGCTATGCACATTGCGTCTGGCTCCAGCTCAGTGAAGGGGAGAGTTGTTTTGTTGGTGGAGAAAAATGGAGCCCCCTCAAACAGGATCATTTAGGATCCAACATCCTTGCCGTTAGAAATTGGGTTATTTATAATTTGCGTCAGGCAGTGGCAATGTTTTGCAATACAAGGAATCATTTAAGGCTAGGAATGTTGGGGCTGTGGCACTTGAGCTTTTTAACGTCCTATAACCAATTCGACACGTGTTTACCAATATGTAGCCGATATCGTTGTTATTTATTATTGTTGTTAGGAAATAAAATATCATGTATTATATATATTTTAGTGAAAGCCTTAGAAAAAAAACTGCATGCGCCAAAACCATCTAACGTGTCAGAGTTTGGGTTTATTAGCTCTATAATTCAATTTAGGACAACCAGCGGTGTGTCGTAGTCTTCTTAATGTGAAATTAGGCGTAGTTTTGGCGTTTTCCATAATCCTCAGAGCAGGAAAGAAAAAAAGTTTTGTTGATGACTAAAAACTACACCGGGGTGGGTGGGGGTGTGTGGGGGGGCTTAACAGCAGGCCTCTAGAATAAATAAAGCCTGACCAGAGGCTGGGAGCAAGGCATGCCGAGGAGCTTGTCTCGGCAGCGTTCGTGCCCGAGATTTCACCCTTTGACGGCGATTTTTCGAGGGCTGACAAAACAAGCACAACCGGTGTGATGAGCGGGCGCTGATCCGGGTTAATTTGCGGATTATCAAATTTGATTCCGCAGGTGAGAAGCCGTTCAAGTGCGAGTTCGACGGCTGCGACAGACGCTTCGCCAACAGCAGCGACAGGAAAAAGCACATGCACGTCCACACGTCCGACAAGCCATACATCTGCAAAGTGTGCGACAAGTCCTACACGCACCCCAGCTCTCTCAGGAAACACATGAAGGTACGGTTCCAAGTGCGTCGTTACGCCACCCAACGCCGTCACGGCACCACGCGACGCTGCGGGCCGGCGTCGTGGTGGTGGTGGTGACGCCACTAAACAGACGCGAGTCAGAGGATCAACTGTGGAGCATTGGATTGATTGATAATATCTCTAGATTCTCTCGATTAAAATCGAGAAACTAAAGCGCAAACGTTTACATATTTCTAATCCACACATGTGTAGGTTTAACAAATTAAAATCACCATTTTTTCCAGGTTGATCCAATGCCCTGTGATCCAATGATTTGTTGTTGTTGTTGTTGTTGTTTTTATTCCAGTGTGTGACATCCACGCTTGGTTTGATTAATGGTGTTGATCCTGTTTGATTGATGAACTGCTTTCATGCCTCCACAGTTTATTTTTGAATATCCGCGTGTATAATTAGATCCTAGATTAGCCTATGCATCAAATGCCTGACCACAGGCTATGCCCCTTGAATCTGAAGGGACATGCAGTATATGTGAAATGTCCCCCCTCTCCTTCACTGCAGGTCCACGAGTCCCAGGGCTCCGAGTCCTCTCCAGCGGCCAGTTCTGGATACGAGTCGTCCACGCCACCAGTGCTGGTCTCAGCAAGCACTGAAGACCCCACGAAAACACCCCCGTCGGCCGTGCAAAACACGCCCGGCCAAGGCGACGGACTGGCCCCCAATTTTAACGAATGGTACGTTTGAGAGGCGGAGGAAACGTCCCTGAACGCGGACTATGCAGGGAGCTTCACGGGGGAGACCTTAACAAACTTATTTCACGCCCGAGGTGTACACACAACATGGGATTTTCAACAGCACGAAGAGATGAGAAGCAAGCCAGCAAAAAAAAAAAACAACAACAACAAAAAAACAAACAAACAAAAAGAAAAAGAAAAGAAGCAGGCCACGTCCATTCTCAGGATCCGAGATTTGACTTTTATTCCGAGTTTGAAGAAATCAAATGAATCACGAAATAAAAACAAAACAAAACAAAACAAAACAAACAAACAACCATGATGCTTTCTAAGTATAAATAAATGTTTTCCTTTTTATTTTTAATTTACAGATTTCAGATGATTATTTTATTTTTCATTTTATGTATTTTCTCAAAATTTATTTAAAAATAAATAAAAAAAAAACAGGCAGATTATTTCACGCTGTTTTATATAAATGGTGACACACACTTTTCGTCGCCTTCCAATTGATTGTTAGTACTTCAGATAGTCTTAAGAAACGTGCCAAAGTCTTTGTCATGAACTTGAACGAAAAAAAAAATCATAAATAAATATTATACTCGTGAATGTATTTCCTTATTTGTTTGATGGGGTCGAATCTGTTGTCAACGTCCGTTTTCAGGTGGAGAAATGTGGTATTAGGATTGTTACCGTTAAATATAACGTTGCCTTTTGTTAATACCGTTGTACATACATATCCATGATGCCATATTTATCAATTTGTAATTTAATTATGGGTATGAGTTCTGAAACTTAAATGATATTTATGGAAATGTTTTCTAACAAGACTGTACAGTTTGGGTCATAATAACCAGCTTGGCATTGAACAAATGATGAAAACTCTTAAAGCTCCAACATTGCGATTGTATCCTTTTTTAACCAATACATGTGTCTTATTTGGAAGATATCATCTATATGAATTTTAAGAATTTGTCTATATATGATGCAGATGTTTCCGTTACTTTCATTTAGTTTATGAGACCATTGACATGTAAATCATTGACCTAGTAGAGCTGAGTTTAATCAAGCTGAGAAAGCTATAAAAAACGGTTGTGTTTTTTTTTTGTTGTTGTTTTTTTTTTTTTTTTTTTTTTTAAATCCTCATTTTGGGTTCAATTTAATATTTGTGTATTTACTTTTATAGAATCAGAGATAGATTTCAGTATTGGGGCGGGGGGCAAAACAAGTAAAAACCATCAGCCTTTTGCACTGGTATACAGGTGTTGAACGGGTGCACAAGGTCCATTCATGAAAGTCAAAAACACGGTGAGGGTATTTTAAGTCTTTCAAATTCGGGTGAGACATCCACATATGAGCCAGATTGGCAATCCTTAATAGTTCCAGCAAATGTCTTTGTGCAAGTATGTTTAAATGTGTGCATCGGCAACAATGGAACTGTCACAACACAGTATCTTCAAAATAAAAGTTTTTTTTGTCCGTCAGCTTGCATTGTTTTAAATGTAGTTCTTCTGTGTAACTAAGCGTGTTATTTGTTACTGTGGTGTTGCATATAGAGCAGTTTAATTACACATTTGCTTGTTTTGTGCAAATAAGTAGTCGAGACGACATTTTTTTGTTAACAAAATCTGGAGGAAGGAATATTAGGTCTATGTGGGTCGGGGGAGAATACGTTCAGTGGCAAAATAGTTACAGCATTGCATTGTAACCTATTCTCAAGAACTAAATATTATGCATACACAAAGTATATTGTGCTCATACGAGAACAATTTCAGACCACCAGCACTACTTTTAAAACAAAATGTAAAAACGGTACCTCGTGACAGTGATATATGACATAAGTTTATTTAAATAATTTAAGGAATATATGTTTTATATGCTATTTTCTATACCTTAATTTAAAAAGAAGTACTTTTCTTATTCCAACAACCTTTCTGCCCCCCATGTCCGATGAGTGAGAGGGACTATCTGATGTGTAACCACAGCTAGAATGTGATGTTGTAACACTTTCTGGGAGAAATGGGTCATGCTCCGAGCTATTCCTGAAAAGCAAAATGTTTTACTGATGAACTGTGTCACTGTGCCAGTCTGAGGCAAATGATGTTGCAGCAGTCGCCCCTTTTGCGTTATCTAGCGACCGGCAAAAAAAAAAAACAGAAAAAAAAACAAAACAAAAAAAAACAAAAAAAAACAAAGATTCCTTGTACTTTTAGGGCTGCTGTATGTTGGTTCATTTGTTTTTACCAACTATTTATGAAGAAATGTGAACGGAAATTTTGACTGAAATTAAAAAAAAACATGTGAAGAGACTTGCAGGCTGCGGCGCTTTTTGTTGTCCTTGTTGTGCTGCGATAGGCTGAACCTTCCTTCCAGCGCGGATCCGAGACTTGAACTTGACACTGATGAAGGCGCCATCTTGGCGTCTTGGTTCGGGGGGGGGGGGGGGGGGCGCGGGGAGGGGGTGAAGTTACCGAACCCAGCCTACTTGGTGCTTTCTGCACGGACTACTGCAAGGGCTGCGTTTGCCTCGGGTTTAGAACTGGATAATATTGATTAAAATAAATATATATATATATATATATATATATATTAAAAACAATAACGCGATCAAAAAGACAATATCTTTCATTGATGAGTGCCTTTGCAACCCAACGCCTGCAGGGAAAACATAGAAAGTTGCCCGCGGAGCGTCCACAACAACGGCAGCAATATCTATATCTACATATAAATATATGTCGGCCTGCGAAATTTCTACATTGCAAACTTTGGAAAGGGACCGGCGATGAGTGATAGCTCACAGCGCGAACAGTAAGGTCGCCGAAAAGAGGCGCTGCCGAAGCGTGCGTCGGGTTGACGATGAATTCCGACGCTGTGACGCGGGCAGCTCTAACGCGAAGCCCGTCGAGCGCGCGGGGTCTCGAAGCGCACCGGGGGCGGGCGGACGTGCATTCGCCCAACCGAGCAAACGACCCAACAGCTCAGAGAAACACGCACTAGTTACAGGACTTTGGGGACGGCCGGTCCCGCCCGGCTGCGGTTTGGATCGAGCCTCAACTTTTAATCCGCGCCGGTGACAACTGCGACGCGAGACACGGGATTTAAACGGATTTGAGGAACGGCCGTAAAAACGGCGCGGCCCGGTCCGGTCCGCCCGCCGCTCGGCCTCTCCGCGTGACGTCACGCCGTGACGTCACGCGGAGAGGCGCGCGTGCGCGCTCGGGGGCGAGACGCTGTCCGCGCGGAGCGGCGCGGACGGCCGACGCGCACACGCGCGCGGAGGACGTCGGCGTGCGTTGGAAAAAGCCCAGAGAGGAGACGCGCCGGGAGACAATGGAAGCCGGGAAGGATCCTCCGCGGATTACGGAGAGCGCGGCCGGTCACGTGACACGGGTTGTGGGTAAAAAGGCTCGCGGCGGGTCTGGCTGACGACAATGCGCCCGGAAATAGACAGAGCGCAGTTTTGAGTGACGTCACGACGTCGCCGAATTGAACGCTTGAGAATGATGCAGCTGCAAAAGCGCTTTTAAGATGTGTAAACTCATCTGATGACGAACTTTATTTCTTTCTTTATTTATTTATTAATTATTACTTTTATTTATTTATTTATTTATTTATTTGTTTGTTTGCTTGTTTATTACAAACGTACTTCATTTACCGCACTTCATCTATTTATTACAAACGTACTTTATTTATTTATTTATTTATTTATTTATTTATTACAAACGCACTTTAGTTATATATCACAAACGTACTTTATTTATTCATAAAAAACGTACTATATGTATTTATTACAAATGTACTATATTTATTCATTACAAACGTACTTACGCCACAATCATAAAATGAGTAGGCCTAACAGGATCAACTTTATTAAAACTAATTTTCTTTGTGAAACCCATAGGATTTTTTTTTTTATTGACCCATTAACACCAATACCCCCCCCACACCCCCGTTAAGGCAATGGGGTGGGGCCCACCTCACGGAGGGAAAACAACGTTATTTCTCTGAAGTTACTTAAAGTTCAACGAACACGATCAGACTATCACACTATTGTGCCCGGCGATTACCTCACCGCTTCCACCCATTCAATGGCGGAGCATAGCGCTGGATAAGCGCAGAGCAGGGGATAAGAGGATCAAGGGAGGCTCCAAGCGCTTGTTGTCTGCACGCAACACCGACGTGATCTTAAATGATCTGCGCTCTCCAAAGGACACATCCAGCTTTCACCACTTGTATCGATAGGTCTATATATGTGTTGCATTGCAGTCGGTCGTTCTTGTATTCAGCAGTCACACGTGTATAGGGGATGCAAGTGACTGATTTGGAGCCTGAAAACGTTTAAAAAAAATGGCAGAAAAAATACAACAAAGCCTGGCAAACTTTAAAAACCTGACAATGACAATTTATTTGTCACATAATTCACTTTCCAATCACTTCATTCTAACAATATGAAGCGTTTTGCGGAAATATGATGCCAACTACAATCAGGGTGTATTTTTAACTATACTTTACTGTACTATATTGTACTTTATAGCGCTACTTCACAACCTAAGAATTAACATTTATCTGACCGTGGGTCAACACCCAGCTGCATAACAGTGGATCTGCTTGCCAAAGTCACTTCCTATTATACCTCCAGAAGGCTGTTGAATATGCATTTAGCAAGTACTGTATTCAGGATGTGTCTTTAAAACTTCCCAATGTGTTAAGGCTTTTTAGATGCTAAGCACATGGCACAAAGGCCCTGTCATTCACTTTAATGATTCTTCAAATTGTCAGTTAGGACTTATTTATCTTTAATATGCAGGTAGCCTACAGCCATTGATGAAGAAATTAGTACAGAAGCCTATTACATTAAGGCCTAATGTTGTTAGCATTTCAGGTAGGTAAGTCAGACAATTTTGGCCTTCCCCAATGAGCTAGGGCCAAAGTTCCAGAAATACAAAATATCCATATACTATCTATTAAATAGTATCATAAATAGGCCACATATAGCCTAAAATGTCAGTTTGGTGTTGGATTGTAAATATTAAACAGTGTTCAACACTACAATTGTAGGTATCTATGTAAGTATGTATGCATTTATTTATTTATCTATCTATCTATCTATCTATTTATTTATTTATTTATTTATTTGTTTGTTTGTTTGTTTGTTTATTTATCTGTGTGTTTGTTTGTTTGTTTATTTATCTATTTAGTTAGTTGTTTGTTTGTTTATTGACTTATTTATTTATTTGTTTGTTTGTTTATTTATTTATTAGGTCGTTCAACTTTTTTTTTTATGTTACTTGTTGGCTTGCATGTTTGGACAGCAATACACCAACCAACGCCAAATCAAATTCTGCAAACGGCCAAATAAACAGGTTCTAGTATAGTCTGTATTTATAGGCCTCTGGTCGTCAGATTTGTGGTCATCACATCACAAAAATTTTACATCCTGGAATAACATTTCCAAAATAGGACAGCGATAACGGCCCACCATATCCATAGCATGTGTCCAACAGGAGACAACATCTGCTTGGGTGTCAGGAACCTGATGAATTCCTCATCAGAGCAGAGTCGGTGCCAACGGTTCCCCGGAGTGAGAAGCAGGCAAACGCTCATTCAGCAAAGCAGATGTTCCACAATTGTGCTTTGCGTTTGTCTTTTTGACAGATATATTTCCAGCATATTTGGGAGGTGATAAATGAGCAATTGACATCATTCTCTTACACACACACACACGCACACACACACACACATATATATATATATATATGTGTGTGTGTGTGTGTGTGTGTGTGTGTGTGTATGTGTGTGTAAAAGAATGATGTCAATTGCTCATTTATCACCTCCCAAATATATATATACACACACACACACAAACACACACACAGACCATTCTCCACACAAACACTTCCCAAACCCAGAAAAGTGAATTTATTTCCTGATTTCATGGGAGATAAATGATCTGATTGGTCTTTTTATATCAATCTACTTTCCCATTTGTTAATGTCTCTTCCTGCGTAAAGAAAGGGAATCCCCGGCTCCTCACGCATTTACCCTTTGAAAGGAACTAGGCAATGATGGTGAGATCGGCCGACTCAGTGTTTCTTGCTCTAGTTGCATTTCAAGCTGCCCTTCTTTTTCAGATAAAGTCTCAGTGTTTCTTGTTTATTTTTATGTATTATTATAAGTTGTTTTGATTGTCCCTCCTGTTTTTATTTTTTTTATTTATTTTTATTTTACCTGACAGAAAACAAATTTCCTAACACAATAAAGATGAATTGGTCGACGTCTTCCACCAAACACGATGAATTAGATCACCGTTCTATTCATTCCACGCGTGCGCACCGAGCTGTGAAGTTGTGCCGCGCTCGGAACCGCGTCTCGTGCGCCAGTCCTCGATGAGACCCCCCCCCCCCCACCCCCACCCCCACCACCCCCACCACCACCACACCCACTACACTCCATGTGTTACTAAACACATTCAGAAACGATGATGAATGAAGGAAACACTGCCCAATGAACGAAAAGATACAAAATAAAATGAATAAACGCATGAATGCCGTTAGATGTGGGGCTTTTTTTGTTGTTGTTTTTATTCCCCACAAAAAAAAAAAAACATAGATAAGAGGTGCTACTGTGCAACAGAATCAAAGGAGCATTAAAGTCAGGCAATATCTTTAGCATAATTCAGATTTTCGTCCTAGAAACGCCAATCAAGACGGAGGGAGCGCTGCCGCCGCGGTTGCGTAATGTCTGCGCAATATTTCAATCCGTTATGGATGTGCACGGAGGCTGCATGAATAACAATCTGCTTGATCCCGACGCAAGCTTTGCACGTGCCTAGTAAATAGTAAACGGAAAAAAATATGAATGACCCTGCAATTGGGGTCTACGGTGAATATTTATAAAATATTTATTAAAGAGGTCTTAAATACTACTCATAATAATATCAATCTGATTCACTGAGATCAAGCTGTAGACCGCTTACCAACATTTAATTTGTATGTCTACAAACCATACTTAAATAAACGTATTCCAACTCTAAATATTAAATGCCTTGTGTTCATTCATAGCCCCCATAAAATGCAATTATTGACAAAAAAAAATCTTCTCCTTCTCCACCTTGTATGTACTATGAGCCCAGACTCGTGCCATTCACAAGATCATCAAACGGCAGCAAAGTTTGAGGATTCAACTTTGGGTATTAGACTTCAACAAGAAAAATCAACAGATTAAACAAAGGTCTAAAAAAATGGAGCCTCAGTTTTGAAAAAGGAGAATAAATGAGACCCCACTTCTCAATAGACTAATGTTACTGTTGTTGTGCACTACGGAGTATATTGGGTTCCTTCTCAATTCAATGGACTGCCCATATAAGACAGACAAAAAGAATAAAAAGACAGACAGATGACAGACAGACAGACAGTAGATCACTATACATTTTTTCCTTTGTGTTCCAGAGATTATCTCTATACTTAAATGCCTTTTTTTTTTTCTTTTTTTTTTTTTTTTTTTTTTTTGCATGGGCACAGTATTGTTGCTTCTGTATGTGGGATATTCAGCATCTGTATTATACACGTTTACAATGACCCAAAACACAAAACATCACTTTTCATATACAACCCTGCTGCTGTATTTGTCCTCAGGTCTTCCACTGTAGCATCTGGGTAAAATAATGCAACACCAGGCCATATTTTCCAATTGACCCAAGACACTTCCACTTTGTTGCCCTCTGGTTTGATGCTGGCACCAGTGGACCACTGCCCCTTCGTGGAGAAGATCAAACCAGCATTCATGCTTCAAGACATTTTTCTTTCCACAATACGTCCCCGACCAACTCCATCGAATAACTTTTGTCAAACTCCCTGGCCAATGCAGGAATTTCCCCGAAAGTGATTATACGAGAGAGGCCATTTAGTAAAGAACAATATCAGAGAACGGGTTGGTGTTGGTAGGAAGAGGTGCATGGCCGGGAGGAGGAGGAGGAGGAGGAGGAGGAGGAGGAGGAGGAGGAGGAGGAAGAGAGGGAGGAGAAGGAGAGGGAGGAGGAGGAGGAGGAGGAGGAGGAGGAGGAGGAGGAAGAGAAGGCAGGTAGGAGGGCCTGGTAAAGGGGAAAGCCAGGTGCTGGCGGAAATTGGCAGGCGATTGCCAAAGCGACCTCATGCCAGGATAATACATGGGACCATAGGTGTCCCCGAGCCAATCCCAACTCTCATGCTGATAGCCTTTCAATGCCTGTGGGACAATCTCTCCTATAATTGCTTTTCCTCTTCCAATTCCCTTCAAAAGGGGAGGCATTTTGTTTCCTGCAACCGCTCTTAAAGTGCTGGGAATATTGTATATTTGAGTTGTTCCTTCTCGTAAAATATATAAGTAGTTTATATCTGTCATAGTAGGTGTAGCCTACATATAGTAAAAAAGAAAAAGGGTAATCAATTCATATTTGTGAAAAACAAAAAATAAATATTGAAAACATAGGGTAGCCAAATATTTTAAATGCACTCAGAATGCCATAATGGCTTAATGTGGCCAAGGTGTGATTATTTTTTTTTGATTGGCAAACACTTTGCAGAGGTGCACACACTCCCACAAAGGACCTTTCAAATGTGTAGGTAATCTATACGATATAAAAAATTATAATAATAATAATAATAATAATATTGCCCAATAATGTCGTCTATGTCTTTGAGAAATTCAATCCATCCCCTGGTTTGATGACCTATGACATATTTTTTTCCCAGTGGATGGAGTCAACCTCTGTGCTTAACTGAAACCCTAGACTTCTTTTCACTCCCTCCTCAAACATTCCACATCAATATAAAGTTGTCAAGACAACTTTGACCCTATTCTCCCCCCATGGAGTACCCATTTTGTTTTAATTAATTAATGTATGAACGTATTAATTCATTATTTAATTAAATATTATTATTATTATTATTATTATTATTATTATTATTATTATTATAGTGACTAATGTGTAATTGTGATCAATACTACTACTAGTACTACTACTACTACTAATAATAATAATAACAATAATAATATAGTTAAATTAAAACACTTATTGTGTTTAATTAATGCTTACTATACACGATTACCCTATAAATAGTTTTCTTATTTCAGGTTTTTGTGGATATAGTTTTGGATCCAATTTTAAGCCGCTCACCTCTGCCTTAAGAATTTGGAGGGAGGCAGAATGCGCTTCTTGTCGTTAACGACTCACTTGTCGCGTCCTTGAGGTTTGACGCACAAAGCTCAGCCACGCAATGGGAGTAAACCAGTGGAATCCAGCAACAGTTTTCCAGGAAGCAAATTAATTTTATTAGCATTTTTTTAAGAAAAAAAAACAACAAAAAAAACAAAGTTACAAAAGAAACGAAATATGTTGGGAATTGATTTGTGCGTATTTTTTGTTTTTAAATTGGAGAAAACCACAATATTAATCTCCCAATGTCGTTTTTAAAAGATTCAGTGCGTATTCTGGACTAAAAGTGATATTATGGCGTTCATTATGCAATATCCTCACGTTCCGTAATAATCATTCGAATCTGAAAGGTCTGAAAAGTATTTTAGCGGGTTTTTTTGTTTTGTTTTTTTATTTAGAGTCATCTTATTTATATTTTAATTTTATTTCCCAGAAAACGCGAAACGAATGGATTTGCCGGCTACCAGCTCTGGCTGAGGCCTTAACAGCTGTAGTCCAATTTTAACAAACATCACTATCTTACTGTTTGTTTTTAGTTCTGCGCAGCATGAATTATATATTCCCTATCCTGTCTGGCAGTTCCATTTAATATTCCGCCATTCATGCATTAGAAATGAAGGGATGCGAGGGGACGGTTGTAGAAATAAAAAAAGATGGAACATTTGGCCTCTCACTCAACGTCCAATGGCCAAGTTCACACACTAGACAATGAACCTGGCCTTTTTTTTTTTTTTTTTTCTAGCAAAGTCAACTTACTACACTTTCCCCCTCGGCGATTTGCATAAACGCAGTCTAATAATTAATATGATGTTAATTCGGATGGGAAATTTCTTGAAAATCTCGCCCCCGCCTGAATTGGGAGTGAAAATCACTTCATTTCAATTCAAATCATTTCAGTCACGTTAGCACACAGTTAAGTCTGAATGTCTGTTAAGTCCGCCTCTCCCCTTATTTTGTTTTCTTGTGCATATTCCTTTTGAAAACAGAAGATTGTGTGCCAGACCACTACTCCGTTTAATTTACCTTGTCTGGGGAATGATTTTGCTGTATTACCTAAATAAGGTGAAATGTGGGGCATGCAGACTGCAGTCTACTGCTTGTCGGAATCAGTGGAGTGTGAAATTGCAACACCAGACAGCCAGGATAATAGCTCAGAAGGGGGCTAATGTCCCTGCTACATTCACAGAACATTTTCATAATGGCTAAATTAAAAGAAAAAAAAACATAGGTTTATCCTCCGTTCCCCATTGCCCCCCCCCCCCCTCCCCCCTCTCCTGTATTGCTCTGTTCTTTGTGGTGATAAAAACTTATTTGTCAGTTCCCTTTCGGAGCTACAGAGATGGTCTGTGACCCTAAATGCTCTCGGGGAAATGGAAATAACGTGGGGAGAGCACGGCGGAGGCTTTCGCTGGTTCTAATTTGGGTGGTTTAAAACCCCCCTACAACAACCCCCCCCTCCCCCTCCCCACCGACCACGAGCCCGCTTGGCTTGTGAAGGGAGGGAGAGACAAAATAATTAAAACACACGACCCGACGCAGTGTACTTCCTATTCATCTATTTCGACCATAAAGCGGTTTACATGACAGTTATTAAGTCGTGGCTCTCCTCCGCGTGTAAAATGTCGCCGGCGGGCCCTCTGGGGTTTTTCAGGCTGCCCCATCCCCAAAAACCTCGGCCGGCCCTTGCTTTTAGATCATTCTCAAATCGTCCCCGCAAATCCCTTCAACTAACCGTTTAACATTCCCACTGGCGCTAAACCTTAATCTTTCCGCCGACTGGGGGTCACGATCCCGGCGCTCTTAACTACCCGGTTGTCAGTTGTACCGGCAACCGGAACGAAAACACCCCCCCCCCCCCCCTTCAGCCTGCACACCTCGTTCAAGGCGACGCATATAATTTCTCCCTCCGTCTAGAGAGGAAGTCGGCGGGGGCGGGCGTATTGGGGGGGCTCCGCAATTTGCGGCGAACCGGGGCGACAAAGTCGGGCGTCGCACAGCACCGTTCACTTCGACGCCCTTGCGCTCGCAGAGCCGGTTCTGCGGCTTCAAAGCGTAGGAAAGCAGGCGATGGGATGGGATGGGATGGGACGGGAGGGGCGCGAAGCGGGGCCCGGCCATTGTCGAATCCCGCAGCCGCGATGCTTCAGGTGAGCGGGAGATGACCAAAACACCGGTAGTCAACGCATCGCTGGGGGGCCCCCCGAGGGCCGCGTGCGACTGGACATCTTTTTATGGCTCCTTAAGCTCTCACAACAAACCCAGGCCCTCTTCGTTAAGGAGATATGGTGTTTTGAGATTGTTTTGATGTCGTCGGGGGAGCAGACGGACCATTGGCTAAGCATTGGAAAGAGCAGACAGACAGACAGTCCAAGCGGTTTAGCCTTGTTTAAAATTATTAATCCACTTCAATTCCAGCTGGCCCCCTGACAACATAGAACCCTATCAAAAAAATCAGCGCCTCCATTGTGAGGCCTGGCAGAAGGGGACAGGGCGTATCTTTTCTGCTCCAATCAGTATCTAGAGGTTGGGCGATTAAAAAAAAAAAAAAGAATTCCCCCTCCCGGCCCTCCACCACCCCTACCCCACCCCGCCCTCCACCCCCAAAACCGCTCAGCGGGGAATAACGGAATCATTAATTCTCCATTAATTTCTGGAAAAAAAAAATAAAAAAAAACACAAAAAGTGGACGCAGGCTCAACGTAGGCGCTCGGCGACAAACGGAGGGGAGCGACAAGTGCTCCGGTCCCCCCCCCGTTCGGATTTGAGGAGTCTTCAAACGTGGACTACCTGTCGTTTGAAAAATGTTTAAAAATAAATAAATAAAAAGCTTAACAAAAACCGTGTTTAAACCTTTGATGTTAATAAGCTGTTAAATCTAAAAACCCAAAGCCCCCCGGATCGAAAAAAGCGGCATTATCTTGCCGTCTGCGGACGTGGACGTCCCCGCCGCTAAGATTACTTGTGATCTGTTTTACTTCCGTGTTATTAATCATGTCATTACAGCAAAGCGGCCACCGCGATGAATGGCTGAAGAAATTCATTTGAAATAGCGGGTAAACCTTTTAAACCAAGCGGATATCTCCCTTTCAGTCGAAACGCGGGAGAAACCGAAATACGACCCCTGAGGAATGTACACGTTTGAAAAGGTTTGGGAGGGAGGGTTTGACGAACAGGCCAAGGACTCAGCACATACACAATATACAGTAATACAGGTGTTATGTTGACGTACACTGTACACAACATTTTAATAGGAAGGGAACCATGCGTACAGTGCTTAAAAGAACAACGAAACGCGCGCACACACACACACACACACACACACACACACACACACACACACACACACACACACACACACACACACACACACACACACACACACACACACACACACACACACACACACACACACAGGCAGGACTTAGAAGTGGTTTATAATACAGAGGACGTGCCAGACTGCTAACCTCACAAAGCTAAAGTAGGGGAAGGGGGGGGGGGGGGCGGCCTGGGGGTCAGATCCGTACGAGGACAAAAGGGGGGGGGGGGTCGGTTCTGCTTTGTCCCCCCCCACCTCGACGACCAAACCACCGGGTACGGTGAGCGCACGCCGTCCGTCGGGGCGCACACGCTCCGACCGCCAACGCCACCTTACTCCACCTCCGAGCCCAGCGGCCGCAATGCGTCGGCGCCGTATGACCCCGGCCGGCGGGGGGGGGGGGATGTCACACGTACGCGGATCGGCACATTACAGCAAACAGGCACACGCATGAAAGAGTGCACACCCACTCACTCGCTCGCCTGCTATTTTGTCAGGAAATGGGGCTCCAATTAGATGTAATTAATGGAAGATATGTGAAAAGCATTTCAAAAATGTATTGCTTTTTTCTTTTTTATCTCTCCAATTGATCTCTCTCTCTCTCTCTCTCTCTCTCTCTCTCTCTCTCTCTCTCTCTCTCGCTCCCTCACCCTCCGGATCATTCTGAAGCATCCAGAGATTGACAGAACAAAACCAGATTGTTGTGGAGATACTAATTATTTAATGAATTCTTTATTTATTTTTAAAAGTTCCCTGGGCGGGTGATGTGCTCCGACTGTTACAGTAGATGGAAAATTACAGGCTGGAGGACAGTGAGTGACAGATGAACAGAGTCTGAGGGGCAGGGGGGTGGGCCGTGCCATCCAAACATGCCTCCACCCCCCCCACCCACCCCGCCCCACCCCAAATACACACACACACACACACACACACACACCACACTGCCAGGGTTCTGACACCACCTCCATTTGCCGCATTCCATTTCAACAAAACTGCGGTATTAATCATGTGCACTCATTTCAGTGTGTGTGTTCTGTGTGTGTTCTGTGTGTGTGTGTGTGTGTGTGTGTGTGTGTGTGTTCTGCTCAATCCCCCCCAGGTTTCAGTTTGTTCGAAACAACCCTCAAAATGACAGAAGATGACAACTGCTGTCCTGGCACCCGACCGCAGCAGGAGCAACACGTATCTAACAAAAATTAAAGTAAAAACGCTCTATACAGACAAGTAAAATAATAATAATAATAATAATAATAATAATAAAGTGTCCTTTCTCCCAAAGTGATAAGTAGGACAGGGTGGGGGTGGGGGTGGGGTGGGGTGGTGGGGTGGGGTGGGGTGCAGGAAGGAATTGGTCCTTATTGATTTGACAAGTGAGTGAATAATTCATCCCTCGGAGTGGGCATCAGCTGTGGATATACCTTCTACTACTAGTACTGGTATTGTTTAATAGATAGATAGAGAGAGAGAGATAGAGATAGATAGATAGATAGATAGATAGATAGATAGATAGATAGATAGATAGATAGATAGATAGATAGATAGATGGATAGATAGATAGATAGGGGTCCTCCTATCATCCTCCCTTTCTTTCCCCTACTCTCCTCTGGAGTTTCTCAGATAGTGAGCATGGCCCCTTCTGGCCCGCCGCACCACTTCATGGGCGACTTCATTAATGGTCTCAAGTAATAATTCCAAATGTTCCTTTCGATCCCAGATTTCATATCATTTCTTCAGCCAAGTGCCCGGTGATTTACGTTCATTTCCAGCCTCCCCGGAGTTCTTGGCCGACAGGAAACAAGGCGGCTTTATTCATGGGTGTAATTCACACACTCATTGGCACTGGCCCGGGCAAGTGCCCCCTAGACGGAAAATTCTGTCTCTCTGCAATGAGCACAGCTATCTATGAGCGAAAAAAGAGAACGAAAGTTGTGAGCCATTGTAATAATTGGCTGAATTAGACACACACAAAAAAAAAAAAAAAGAAACGGAGCGGAGCAGTAGCCCTACCTGTTGCAACCACTTTAGGCAGAACATTCTTTTCAGCCAGGAGTTCACAGAAATTCACAGAAACTGGATTGAAACTCAGCGAAGGAACAAAGAAACCCCGGGTTTAAACTTTACAAACAGAGGATGGAACAGGAACAGTTCCGTTACAGAGCCCAAAAAAAATCATGTAGGTAAGAAATCAATCAATGCAGGAAAAAATATATATATAAATCCCGGTGCCGTTACCACTTGTCGCCACACGGTGCACTTCTCCAAAAGAACAGCGTGGAGATTCAGGGCAACATTAACTTCCCTAAAAAAAGGCTCAGACATCGGCTCCAGAATGACAATTTTTTGTTTTTGAAAGTCACTTGACGCTCTGATAACTCCAGATCTCTGTTTAAGTCGAGTGTTCATTATCGGAAACACCATGGGCAGAAATTTGGTTATAGCTTAAGTACATAAGTACATAAAACAAATGTCATATAAATAGATATATCTATATATTAATAAATAAAAAACAAAATTAATTCCACTAAATCCTCAACGCACATGGAAATGGTTTGAAAAATGACAGAGCTTTTCAACCCGAACTGAAACCCATCTGCACGTAATAAAAATGACAACTTTTTTAAAAACATTTTTAATAAAAGGCAACAGCCGGAGCTGGGGGATCTTGAAACCTTGAAGAGATTTTTTTTTTTTTTTTTTTGGGTAGGAATGGCATGAGTTTGTCTCAGTCTGTACTCTGACTGACTACCTGCTGAGCTACCAGATCCCCAGCGAGTGTGAAGTCAACCAGACTGCTTCCACTGACTCACACTGCCATCCATCCATCCATCTATCTATCTGTCTATCTATCTATCTGTCTATCTACCCATGGCGCTGTCTGTCTGTCCGTCTGTCTGTCTGTCTATCTCTCTATCTCTCTATCTATCTATGTATCTATGTATCTATCTATCTATCTATGGTGCTGTCTGTCTGTCTGTCTATCTATCTGTCTGTCCATGTGGCTAGACAGACAGACAGACAGAAATGTACTGTTTCATGATTCCTGTACGAATACGCTCATGCCTCTGAACACACACACAAACACAGGGTACGCACGCACGCACGCACGCACGCACGCACGCACGCACGCACACACACACACACACACACACACACACACACACACACACACACACACACACACACACACACACACACACACACACACACACACACACGTAAAGCTACATACTGAAAGGCAGCCTGTCAGTGGGTCATGGCGCTATAAAGAGTGTCAGAGGGATGGTGAGTTATGTGCTGGAGTTGCTGGTGACCCCTCTACATGATCTCCTCTCTCCCAGAGCAGGAACCCAAGCTGCTTCCGACTTCCACGCCACATCACAACGGCCTCTCCCAGACCTGAAAAAAAAAAAAAAAAAAAACCACCCCAAAACCAGGCATCTCCGATCAGTGGGCCGCCTATTGACTCTCTCTGCTCGGTCATTGTCATAATGGCTGCCAGAGGAACCTAAAAAACGTATAGAGTTCATTTTTCTTTTCTCTCTTGCTGTTTTCTCTCATGCATTTTCTGCTATCTGTCTCGTCCCCCCCACCCGTTCTCTCATCAACTTACCCATAAACACAGACACACACACACACGCACACACACACGCACACAGACACACACACACGCACGCACACAGACACACACACGCGCGCGCCAGAGGCAAATTCAAGTTTCCATTCATGCTTCTCATTATTGGAGCATGTCGGTATTTTATAGGTCTGTGTAAACCCCCTGAGTTAATGCACTTTAAAATGGATCCTGGCACTATTACCTGAGCGCGCCGGCGCAGGGGCCCGTACGTCGCCGCAGCCAGGGCCTAAGATGGTGGACGACAAAAGAGCATGACTTGTTAATTATTTTTAACTGCCGGATAAAACTAAAAAAGATCACAAACTGGCCAGGATACACACACATGGGGTCAAAATCCTCCACATCCGCGAATGACCACCTTGTTTTGTTTTATGGGGAAAAATACCAGGTTTTTTTTTTCACTCAAATTAGTCGCTGGAATTCATTAATGAGCAAATAATTCCGGTTCAATTATTAGAATAACACATAATTGTCGTCAGGATTGCTTACCGGAAAAAAGAAGAAGAAAGTCATTGGAAATGTGTTTAGACCCACTCAAAATCAAAGGGCCATTATAAAATAATAAATTAAGAAAACAATGAATTTAATTTTTTAATATGCCATAATTAATCATTCTAAGTAAGATAACATGCAAATCACCATCCATGTGAAAGTTAGAATTAAAGGCAGGTGTGGAAGATACTTAGGTATTTTATTTTGGTAAAAATAAAATGCTATCTAATGACAAGGGGTATGCTAATATCTGTGTTTGAATTTTACTGTGTGTGTGTGTGTGTGTGTGTGTGTGTGTGTGTGTGTGTGTGTGTGTGTGTGTGTGTGTGTGTGTGTGTGTGTGTGTGTGTGCGTGTGTGTGTGTGTGTGTGTGTGCGTGGGTGCGTGCTTCCGTGCGTGTGTGTGTGTGTGTGTTTCCGTGCGTGCGTGCGTGTGTGTGTGTGTGCGTGTCGTCAGACAAGCCGCTCCTGGGACGAGTCAGTGGCAGCAGCGTTGGGTCGCTCCGCGTCGCGGGGACAATAAAAGGTGGCAGCTCAGTCAAAACAAACCCTGTTCTTCCAGGACGGACCCAAGTGCCGGTGAAGAGGCTCTTTTCAGCCCTAATGTGGCAACGTAATCTGCCTCACAACTGGGACAGGCCATCGGGCCATCCCTGACTTACTAGAGGACCCCGCCCCCACCATATATATATATATACACACAGTATATATATACAGCATATATATACAGTATGTATATATATATATACACCATGTATATACAGTATATTCTGTGTATATATACATACTGTGTATGTATGGTGTCATTATGCTTCATAGTACTTAAGTCTTTTCTCAAGCACAGCTATCACAACAGAAAGTGCTTTGATTCCCTTTTGCACCGATACTGATATCGAGGTCCAAGATCCATTTCAACCTTATTTGTCCCATACTTACCTCTCCTTTCAATATCTACCTTTACCCCAAAGCATCAGCACGAGCCTGAACGCTGTTGAGGCTGCTCTTTCTCCCTCTCGCTCTGTGTGCTGTGTTCCTTGAAGAGGCCCGGCGTTTCCCCCCTGCCCCTCCTCTCAGGGAGCCAGCTCGCGAGGGGGAAACCTCGCCGGTCCCCGGGTGACACGAGGGGAAGGTCTTTCTCCGGCGAGCCAGCCCTGGCGCTGCCCAGAGCGGCCCCGGAGCGCGGCCCAGCTGGCCTCCTGACAATTTGGCTGACAATGGCGGCCAAATTAGTTCTCACTTTATTACAAGCGCTGCCTCAAATTACTTTTCTTTCCTCGCCGTACAAAAAAAAAAAGAAAAAAAAAAAAATGAAAAGGGGGCAAATTGAATCTGAATTGATCCGAGGGTGGCGGCGGCGGTGGCGGCGGCGGTGGCGGCGGCGGCGGCGGCGGCGGCCCAAAGTCGATGGTAATAAAGCAGAGTTTCCCGCTTGATCCAGATCAAGAATAACCATTACAGGAAACTTATTTGGAATTTATTTAATTATTAAAAGAAAACTCCAAAGTGCAGGGACGCTTTTTTTTCTTCTTCTTCTTCTAGGCTGGAGGAGATGAGAAAGGGGATTTTCTTTTCTTTGCACAACCCTCCCACCACCCACCACCCCCCTCCCCCAACCCCCAACCCCATTCCAGCTCTTTCTCTCCCTTTACTTCTTCTTCTTCTCTGCTGAAACATGTGGTCAGCTGTTGTGCTTCCATGTGGTCAGATGATCAAAGCCGGGGAGCAGCGGTAATTGTCCCCCGCTGAAGGCATGCCCGGGCCGGGATCAACGGCCCAGCAGGTGGGGGGGACAGGCCTGAGAACGGAGGGAGAGGGTGGAGGAACGCGAGAGGCCCTGCCTGGCAGAAATAAAGACTTCCTAAGGGTCTGCTCTCTGACAACAGAGCCCCAAAGGGAGAGTGAAAAATGAAGCCTCCATACATTCTGAGAGGTTTTCAATCAAGGGGAGCGGGGGCCGTCGGCGGGGCCGGCGTGGCGGCGGGTGGAAGGCGTAAGAGAATGGGATTATAATATTTGCTCAGAGCGCAAAGGGGGAGCGATTGTGGAGCCATTTCACAGTGGCCTCAGAGAGGAGGGGGAGAGCTATGTCGAATGGAGGGAGGGAGCTCGGCGGTTCGTAAAATATGGATGTTTGTTTGTTTCACCTGCTCACCCCGGCTTATCCGGGTAACCGCCTTGTGTTGGCAAACAAAATACGGCACGGAAATAAACTGTGCGCCGTCGTGTTCACACAAACACACAGACGTAAACCAATATTTCAGATGCACCCATGCACGCATACACACACACACACACACACACACACACACACACACACATATATATATATATATATATATATATATATATATATATATATATATAAGCTGTAAATATATATATATCAAGTCAACCCTTAAAGATTCACACACACACACACACACACACACAAACAGACGCCAACAAATACACATAAATAAAGACAAACACACACACACCCACACACACACACACACACACACACACACACACACACACACACACACACAGGCATACCTTGGCAGGTCTGTGTTTACCTGCTCGCCGGAGGGAGCTGTGAAGACTCACAAGTCGGGCTACTTTGCATGTACGTGGGAGCCCGCAAAACACTTCTCACCGCTGTCCGTCATTTTGATTGCCCAGCACGACTCCCCCGCCCTAAACCTCAGAACACATCCACACCCCCCCAACATCCCCACCCGGCCCCACCACCCCACCCCACCCCGTGGCCAGATGGCTTTTTTTTAACTGTTTGTGGGCTCTTGCACCTCTGCCCCGCCGCTAAATCCCCGAGATGGCCGGGCCGGGGCGAGGCCGGTGCCGCTGGTGTCCGGACAAATGGTTCGGAGGTAGCAGAGCAAATAAAACAGATTAAGTCTTTTCACAGATACTTCAAAACTATTTTGGCACCGAGCCACAGATCCCCCCCCCCTCTCCCAACACACACACATACAACCACACACACACACACCTTATCTTTGATAGGAGTAAAACATCAGTGCATCTTCAACCAAATCAGCCTCATAATCTTTGGACATTTTTGAGGGTTCACGCCCAGACACAGTATAATTGACTTTTTCGGCTTCTTTGTAGCATGGGATGATAAATACATTGGAGGAGCGTTGCATCAGAAATACATTTTGGTAATTCAAATGGAAGCACACGTCGATGACAAATTGGGGTTATACAGAGGTACACAATGAATGTTGTCGTTTAAAGGCGCAAAAAAAGAAAAAGGTTGATGCTTTAAGGCTACAGGGGGAAAAAACATTCAAAATTCAATTGGGAAATTATGGGTGAAATTAATAAAAATATATATTTTCATTGTTTTGAGCGGGAATGCAAAAAAAAAAAAAAAAAAAAAAAGACTTCCCATTTGAAGTCCTGAAAGGCTTATTCAAGTCAACGTACAGGGCCTGCCGTCTTTGTGAAGTGTCTTCCTAATTGCATGTTTTTTTTTCTTTTCTTTTTTTTCCCATTTTTGCGTTGAATCTCAAAACCAGTTTACTCTGCGAGAAAGGAATTAAACAACAGCACTTCTGAAAAGCAGTTTAATTCAAGTGAATTCAAGTGAAGTGCGAGAGAAAGGCGCCGCCGCGGCGAAACGGCATCAATGGAGGAGGATATGAAGTAATATCCAAATGTCACCTCTCTGCTCGATCCAGCCAAAGGTTACGTTCTTGACACCCGCTGATTCCTGTCATTAGGTCGCCTAGCAACGGATTGCAGGCTATTATTAGCTTCGGCAAAATTAAGATTTTCATTTTGTTAACACAAAAACGCTTATCTGAAAACTGTCACATGTTGACTCAAAAAGATTTCAATGGCATGTAATTGAAGTACGAGTAATTAGGATTGGGCCCCGTCTGAGACGGTGCCTACCAAGCGCCGTGTCAGAGTTCAGGTGTGGCTGCATATTGCACAAAGAAATTAAAGATGGATACAGAATTTTTCCATAAGTGTCTGTCGAGTGATGTGCTCATTTGTTCTTTACATTGATGGCGACCGTCCTTTATTCATCCTTTGCAGTAGGGCTGCATGCTAGGACAAGAAATATTCTCATTAGACATTAACCCTATTGTTTCTTCATCCTATGCAGTCATTTAAGATTGAATTCAAAATCTACCACCCGGCCGACTCCATCCTTATTCTGCAGCTCCATCACATCAAACACGCGTCTAATCGTTTGACCCGTTCACACGCGTCAATCCTGCCTCAACCAACCGATCCGCCCCTCGCGCTCGCATCTTCCCGTATATCACTCCAAACCTCCATCCAGCGGGAGTCATGGATCCAGACGCCTGGTGTGACTTTAAGTACAGGGCAGTGACCCAGA
>NC_137199.1:24694238-24846738 GCF_960531495.2 Zeus faber
TTACTAGACGACCCGCTGTACCTCCTGAGCCACTGCCCCCGAATATTACTGGAATTATGAAGCATCCAACGCCTCAGTTTCCTTCACAGTTTGATCTTTTGTCCACTAATCCACTGTCATGGGATAGATACAGGATGGGGTTAAAAAAAACCACAGTCATAACCAACACAGTCTTAAATGTTTAGCGATTAAGATGAGGTTGTCATTACTAAGTCAGGCATTACCAACTTAGCTAATGAAGAAGTCAGAAGTGGTTTGATATGGAAAAAATACCAAAACACAATTTTTTATATCTATTAGTATCTGAATATATGAGGTTGAGGATATTGAAATCCCGGAAGGTGCAGCCTAATTAGTATCCTATTTGTAAACGTGACTTTAAAACTCACATATATATGACGGAGTACCGTCGGTTAAATCATTCTTCAGGGTGGGCCAGATGGAAATCCGACGCGCTCAACTCAGTCGTATATATAAACAGCAATTGACTCTGCCTTGTTTGACAGCATTATCAACCGTGATCATAATTTAATATTGTCAAGCCGCCCACCCGGAAAGAAAGATTTGTTTGTCCCAGATAGGAATTCTCACAGAGAGATGAGCTGTGTAGGCAATGTCACACATCGACGTGCCCCCGCGCACACACACACACACAGACACACAGACACACACACACACACACACACACACACACACACACCTCCATGCTGTAAAGCCAGCCTTGCGTGGCTCTTAGCTGTAAGCCATCCAATATGCAGGGCTGCCGGGCTGCGCTCTGGGAGGCGAAGCTAGACTGTACACAGAAACCTGCACGCTACCCTCCATCCGCCCGTCCAATCAGGTCCCCGCCCGGCCTCCGTGCCAGTGGGCCAATCAGGCACGCCAGACACAGTGTACTCCCCAACCCCCACTGCAACACACACACACACACACACACACAGACAAACACACTTAAAGCATCTGATCCAGCTGTGATTGTTGGCCTCAAGCCAAGATTTCTGTCTGGTCAGGGTGTGGTGTACAAGGTGTGTGCGCGCGTGCGTGCGCGAGAGTGAGTGTGTGTTCGCGTGTGTAGAAACCAATGTTTTATGACACAAAACAAAGGGCAGTGATGTCATCGGCGGTCGAAGCGACGGTCTTCATGCCAACCGTAAAGGAGAGGAGAGGAAGGAAATGATGGCAGAGCATCAGAGAGAGACAGACTGAGAAACTTAGACGGGGAGCAGACTGGGACAAGAGAGTAACAGAGAGAGAGGGAGAGAGATGGAGAGAGAGAGGGAGACCCAGAGCGTGACGGCGAGCTGGGGAAGAGCAGCCCAGTCACTGAATCACTCTCACACACAGCTCTTGGCCCAGATCACAGAGGGAGATAAAGGAACGGGATTACTCCCCCGACGGAAAAGATTGGGAAGGAATCCAAGTATCCTCTGTGATTCTCTGCGGCTCCTGCAAGGTCACCTTTCGCAAACGGCGCTCTGTCTGTTCGCGGCGCGGCGGATAAGGAATCAAACTGAGACCCCTAAACCCCGTGTACGCCTACAAAGGCCCCCGACGAGCCTTCGCCGCCGTGCCGCGGCCGCCTCGCACGCGTCGGACCGGCCGGCGAAGCGAAGACGAGGGCCGCGATCGGCGTGATACCGGAGGGGCCGCTCTCGGATCTGGCAAATTAAATCCGAGGAGGCGAATGTTGACGGGTCCGCTTGAATGGCGTTGGTCTGCGGAGGGTGTTTTTGAAACCCAACACAACTCCCAGGTCAGCGCCGTCTGACTGGAAAACGGTAAAAAAAAACTTAAAAAAACGGCTCCGGGGTCGGGGGCGAGATCCAGGCCCAGGTTGTAGAACGAGAATCAAAAGAACCGTGATTAGCGTTGACCAGCGATGGAAAGCAGCCGCCATAGGCTCTATATAGTGAACCATGACACAACCGACCACGTGATATTTGGACCAATGGCAATTGAGCAATGGGGGGCAGGGGGTCTGGAAAGGTCTTCCGGGGGAGGATTGTAAAACAGTCTCGCTCCTTCGTCCGAAACACATTTTGTTTTGCTCGAAAAGGTTCTGTTTTTCTGTTTGTCAGCATACTGGCAGCTTAACCCCATCGTCCTCTTTCGCTTCCAAGGGACGCGGTAAAAGAAAAACACCGGCACTCGCCGCTTTCTGGTGACCTTTCATCACTTATTGATTTTATTTTTTTTTTTTTTTTTTCAAAAGCACAAACAAGCGCAACCTCCCTTTGTGTTTTCTCTCTTCCAATCCATTGCAATTATCAGGACTTGGGATAACTGAGGTGATAAAAAAAAAAAAAAAAAAAAAAAAATTTAAATCTGTTTGTCCATTGGCCTGAAATCGCAGAACAAATTCAAACAGGCACACAGAACACAAATACATAAACAAACCCTCGCTTTGGATTCCCAGCGAGGATGTCATATGCGAGCGTCTGAGTGTGTCAATGTCACCTGGCAGCCATGGAGCTATTTATCCAAACAGTTAAATGCATAATGGGTTATAATCTGTTCGTGGTCAATGTCCCCACCAAATCCCACTTGTGCTGCTAACAAAGACCTCGCCCTCCCCTCTCAGCTGTCACTTCCCATACTTGGCTTCGACGAGCAGACCTCAGACCGCAAGTCCATTGTCATCCTGCCCATCATCTTGTTAGATGAAACCAAATTTCACATGTCAATTAAATGAGTGTTGCCCTGGTGATTAGAATATCCCGCTATTGTCTGAGCCCTCCCTCGCTCCCTCCTTCGTCCCTTCCTGCCTTGGCTCTGCCTTTCCTCCCCTCCTCCTCCCTTCCTCCTCCTCCTCCTCCTCCGCTGCCATTTTTCCACATGGAGGAGCAGGGAATGGGGCTTTGTCTTGTTGGGCCTCATGTCAAAGATGGTTCCTCTCTCGATTTTCCCCCAGCCCCATTAGCCCTCTGAAGACCTCCTCTCCCGTGTCTGGTGGGTGGCAGCGTGGAGGTGGTGGTGGTGGTGGTGGTGGAAGTAGTGGTGGTGAAAGGGATATTCAGGACGCACGACAAGTTCTGAGGCATCCACCGCCCGCTCTACATCCCACCTCGCACAGATAAGCAGACGGACAGCGGTAGACGGACACACATGCACGCTCCCGCACGTGCACCCTGGTAATTACCTCAACAGCCTCTGGAGAGCAGAACGCCCATGCGGGCCCCATAACCGCTTTAGACAAGGGCCACGGAACTCCCAAAGCCCTGCTTCATTGTCTTTCCCACGGGCCGTGCGGGTGTTTTGCCTGACTTAATGAACTTGATGGAGAGATCTTCACCGCGCTTTGTCCTTCCGCATGTCGCAGGGACGTTAAATACTCCAATCGTGCCAAGAAGCTCAGATAAAGTTTGTTTGAAACGCTGCCCCCTCCAGTATTTTCTATTATTGATTCATCGCACATAAACAACGTGCTTGAATGTGGAAACTCTCAATAGCGATACAATAATTACCGAAATATAACCTAAATTGAAAAAAAAGTGTAAATGAATGTTCTAAATCTCGCTCTCCACAGTCTGCATCTCAATGTAATGAGGTTTGAAATTGAACATATTCACATTTGCTTATAATTGAACACATGTGAATGATTGGAATCACATCTACGGAATGGATTTGTACCGATGAAATCAACAGGAATCTCATTATAGACATTATATTCCCATGAGGGAACAGGAAGAAGTACGTCACGTAAATATTTGTATCTCAAAAGGAAAAACGTTGGAATTAAGAAAACATGATGCGAGCAGTTTTAGTGCTGTTTAATAGATTAATGAAAGATTAAAAAAAGAAGAAGGAAAAAAATGCTTTGTTTACATTTTCTAGGAGATGGTTGTGGTCGAGATCAATCTGAGGTTAAATTTGAAGCTTTTGTTTTTTTTTTGCGATTTGACAAAATTGCAAACGACGCAGGGATTGGTTGAATTTGTGTTAAATCACAAATTCCCAGAGGGACCGAGCGGAGCCGTGGCCCCTCTAAAACCAGCCGACATAAGAGGAACGTGGCCAAATCGGAATGAAAAATAATAAATCTTGACGCAAACGCAAACATGAAATCTAAGCAGAGAAAAAAGGCCAAAAGAGGTTTTTTTCAGATAGAGCTTTATGTACAAACATTTTGCTCTTTGACATTTATTTGTCACGGGAGAGATTTGATCATTATATTGCCTGAAAATAGTTACGCACGCACGCATGCACGCACGCACACACATACACACACACGCCTGTGCGGACACATGGACAAGCGTGTCGTGTTGACACTACATCGCTGGGATCCCGGAACCCTTGAATGCCTTCCGCCTCGGCTACAGCCCTAATCATCCCTCATCACAATTAAGCACAAGAGACAGAGGTCCCAAACACAGGGTGACATCTTTAAAACGTCCCCCCCCCCCCCAGGTAATGTTCACCACCATCCAAGCATCACACAGGCCTACATTCACGGACTGGACCACAATGCGGGGTGTGGGGGGCTGGGCGCTGCAGCCGCGGCCGCCGGAGCCCAGACGGTTTCGTTTCCACTTTGTCGGACCATAGAAAAGCAGCGACGCCTCATTGAGCCACAATTTGCTGCTGGTTTCCGACAAGAAGGTGGAAAAAAAAACCAACAAAAAAACAAAACAAAGAATGGGCCTGCCCGTTTGTCCTTTTTGTGCCAAGGCAGTGGACCAGAGAGAATACACACACACACACACACACACACACACACACACACACACACACACACACACACACACACACACACACACACACACACACACACACACACACACACACACACACACACACACACACACACAGGCCGAGTGGGGTAATATGGGAAGAGGAGAGCATTTTGCACTTTAATAATCAAACAGATTAGATAGATAAATTACGATAATGATAGGTGTCCTCAGGGCCAGGTCGCCGTCTCATCTCTCACCCTCAGACTCCCTCTTTCTTTCTCTCCGTCCGTCCGCCGTCCCCACTTTTACTACCGTGATAATTCCTGGGTGAGTAAGCGAAAGTGCATCTGTGTGTATGAGCCAGTGTGAGCTGGAGTCGCAGCTGTGCGTGAGTGCGTCGTCGTGTGGGAGTACGTGTGAATGAGTGTGTGTGTGTGTGGTGTGTGTGTGTGTGTGTGTGTGTGTGTGTGTGTGTGTGTGTGTGTGTGTGTGTGTGAGTGTGTGTGTGTGTGTGTTTGTGTGTGTGTGTGCGCGCGGGTGTGGGTGAGTGCGCTCGGGGGAGACACAAGTCTGCGAAGCGAGCGGCTTCCAGCCAGGCCCTCGCTCGGACGCCAAAGTGTAACGACGTCGTCTATTTCCGGGCCTGCCTCGGCCTCCGCGTGTGCCATACGACAAAATATCTGAATCGTCCCTGGAACAAGGGAAATGCAAATCACGCCATAATGTCTGAGGGGAAGACATCAAAACAATTCAAAAGGAAAAAGGACGGAGAGTCGCCGTTAAAAACGTTAAAACTCCACTTCATTAGCATGCAAACCCAGATCAAAAGGGTTTCCTAAGTTCGGTACATCAGAGCCGCTCCCTCAAAGTGGATATTTCCTTATCGCGGTCCCAGTCGTCATAAAGACACAGCTGAGTATGGTACGGCTCACACACACACACACACACACAAGCGCACACGCACGCACGCACGCACACACACACGCATGTGTGCGCACACACACACAACCACACACACACACACACAAGCAGGAGTTAGAAGCAAAGCTAAAGTGGGGTGACCACCACCATTACAGTGCAGGTTGCAGTGGTGTGGAAGAGCCCCCCTATTAGGAGGGGTATTAGGAATGATGCGTGAATCATGTTGCCATGACAATTTTGTCATGTTGGGCTCCTGGCTGTAAAGTGCAGATGATTTGCTACGTCTGGTCGTAATGGCGGTGGAGGGGAGTGGGCACTTGGTTGGTTGAGCACATGAGCCCCCCCCGCCCCTAATCCATGTACTATACTTCTTATTGTTGACAGCTGGGACTACTGGAATATGCCTGGTGTGCATTGTGTTTTCTCCCAGTGTGTGGATGAATAAATGATGAGAGTAGTGGGCCTGTGGGACCAGGCAGGGGCAGAGGCAGGGGCAGGGGCAGGGGCAGGGGCAGGGTCTGTCCCGCTGCTGCCACTTTGCCCGACCAACATCCGCAACTGAGTGGCGAGGTGATCTGATGACACGGCAGGGAAACTTTGGTTTGGTTGGATTAAAGCACAGCCAAATGCAGAACGCGTTGCTTATCTGGGGGGTTGGGGGGGCTCGGGGGGGGGGGGGGGGGTGTAACGGTGTTAAACTGAGCAAGACATAAGGATCTCCTCACCCACTTCCAGCGTTGACTTTGGGGAGACCCTTCAGCTCCACGTCTCGCCGTAAATCGTGTCTATTCCCTCTGCCAGCGCAGCCATCAAAAGCAGATCGCTCTCCGGAAAAGGCTGACAATTTTGATATCCTACCTTCAGCCGTAACTGGATAGCGGCCGGGTCCGCATTCTGCAGGAAGCCCCGGCAAAGGATCTGTGAGGGAAACGATAAAAATGCATAAGTTGGCGCATAAACGATGGTCTGAAAAATAGTGGTTCGCGGAGAATCGATTTCCACGGAGCCTCTGGTTCACGCGGTCCATATGGTACCTTCTCAAAACGACTTTCCCCACATTGGCGACAGCCAATTGACACGGGGCAAAGGAAGACGGTTACAGGAAAAACACATAAAGACTCAGCTGTGTGTGCTTGTTTGGGTGTGTGTGTGTGTGTGTGTGTGTGTGTGTGTGTGTGTGTGTGCGCGCGCGCGTGCGTGTGTATGTGTATGTGTGCATGCGTGCGTGCGTGTGTGTGAGAATGAAAGTGCGTGCCATTTTGATTGTGAGCGTAGACTCAAATACCCATGTGCTTAGCCGGATATATGTGTTCGAATTCGAGCAGCACCAGCACCAGACTTAATACTGTACAAATTCTCGTTAATACACAAATGCGTAACAAACACACACACACACACACACAAACACACACAAATGTACATTAATAGCGATCGTTTGTGGTCGCCTCGTCTGACTTGTAAAGATGTGATTTACACTTGTGTACTTCACAAAAAAAAAAAAAAACAGCTTGACACAAACAAACGCGTTAAAATCTCAAACAGCTGATGCCTTCAAAGTGCGCCGCAGTTTAGGATCATTTATGAAGGTGGGTCTCAGCAGCTAATAGTCAAACAAATGCCGCACCAGTTAAAAAGGTTTACGTGCCGAAGAAACTGCTGTACGACATGCCTTCTAAACAACGGACGACTAGGAATACGACAACAAAGAGGCCGGCAGTCTGGAGGCTTTCCTGAAATAGCTATTAACCCTCCACGGTTCCTAAAAATATGTGACTCACGTTTGCGCGGAGACCACCTTTGGTGTTGCGAGGAAAGAAATTAAGACCGTCGGAAAACAATTTGCATTTTAAACACACATGCAAATCCTGTTTGCATTACTGGGGGGTGGGGGGTTGGTGTGTGTGTGTGTGGGTGTCGGGGGCGGTCTGCAGACACGGAGACACGCTGGAGGGCCGAGGTTGGGAGTTCCGGGGACGTTTGCTTGACCACCCCACACACACACACACACACACACACACACACACACACACACACACACACACACACACACACACACACACATACACATACACACACACACACACACACACACACACTCCCTGCACCCACTGGCTCCATGTGGCCCCCCGGTGAGATCGCCCACCTTCTGACCTCCTCCGCCAGAGGGGGGCAAAGGGAATTTAACACGAGGGTTCTACATTCCTCCAAGGTGATAATTGCTGTAGCTGCAGGCAGGGGGCCATCAGGCTCAGGGTAAACAGGCAAAGGGTTTATATGCACCACCCGACCCCCCCCCCCCCTCCTAACAGCATCTCCCCCCACCCCACCCGGTAAACACCACGCATCGCTGCGACCTGTGTAAATTATGCCGTCAAGCCTCGCATGACAGCGTGTCACCCATCGTGTCAGCGGCCGTGTCAGGAAAGGAGGCTTTGTTGTGTTCTCAGCCGAGCGCAGCTGTTTCCCTAAACTCCGGCTAAAGCATCAGACCCGACACGCCCCTCCACAAACGCTGTCAGCGCCGCGCCGCGGGCTGAGGGCGAGCGGCGTTAAGTACACTGTTGGCCGCGAGTTAACTGGAAGAGCCTCGCGCGCTTCCGGCTCTCTGACGCGCCGAGGCCGCCACGTAATTACTCCGCTCCGTCCCCTCGCTCCGTCCCCTCTCTCCTCGTGGCTGCGAGCACACCCCCGGGAGGGGCGACGCGGACGCCTCCATCGGCTCCCGTGCCGCCGCTCCTCTCCCACTGTTCCGGCCTGGGACTCTTGTGCTCCCGTCACATCGGCGGGGCGGGCTATTAAAATCACGGCACTTAAAAGTCGATGTCGAGCGCTGTAGTGGCCCGCCGGTGCAAATTGAATTCATAAAAAAAATAATAGCGGAGGCGTGCAATTGAAAACATGAGACGGCGTATACATCGATGGAAGTTATTTTTACAGATGCCACTTACGGCGTACGTACTATATGTGCCACAGAGTGACATATGGCTGGCATGGATGTGAATGACCTTGCAGTGAGGGAGTCGGTGAAGCCGTATGGCGCTGCCCTCGTGCTGTTAGCGGTGGCTAGTTTAGATAAGGCCCGGGCATGGCGGTGCTGTTATTTCCTGGCCTCTACCCACATGTGGTTCCCTGCAGCCACACACTGAGGCACAGGGAGGCTGTAAAAGACGAGGGGGTGATTAAGAAGCAGGAATAATAGCCCCCACAAACCCAGGAATGCGTTTAACTGTCGGAGCGGCTCGGGGATCATTCCAAACCGGAACGCTGACGTTAATATCGGGAATTATTCCGCCGCGCCGAAGCCTTACACATATTTACAGCAGATACAGGACATTAAAACCGAGAGTCTCCGGGCATAATAGCTGGTATTTTCGAAGGGGCAGGGCATGGGAACGTAGGGAGAAGCACATCCAGTGTGTACTGTAGCTCCGTGATTTATGTCCGAGGGTGACCCAGGAGGATTTAGGCGGGGTACACCTCGCACCACTGACCTGACTGCCGGCTTTACATTGTCAGAGTTTGGGTGGATCCTTCTAAATCCAGGATTAGGAAAGGAAAAAATACAAACACCTTTTTCCTCTCTTCTCCTCCAATCTCTCGCTCTCTCTCTCTCAGGGAGAGAGAGCGGGAGAGAGAGAGAGATAGGGGGGTGAGAGAGAGGGGCAGAGAGAGCGCGATGGAGAGAGAGATGTAGAAAGAGGTGGAAATAGTTGGGGCTGGCTGTTGACTGCCTCAGACCCCAAAGCACATCACTTTCCTCATTACAGAGCTTCATGGCTTTTTAGCGCTCTGCACTTTATCTGGGTTTTCACATTTCCCAGCCAGCCACTTGACATGGCTCACCCAGCTGCCAGCAATCAAAAAGCAGAGGGCTGCAGAGGGGCTGACTAAAGTCTTCAGGCTGCACCTTGATTTAAAAAATGGGGAATCACAGCCATTGGCTTCGCTAGGCTCCGGTAATTACAGGCCACATGCCCCCCCACCCCCCCCTCCTCCCCTCCCCCCTCCTCCCCCTCCCCCCCTCCTCCTCTATCTGCATCACACACTGACCCATCATAAAGGGGTGCGTGGAGGAGGGAGGAGGGGGGAGATGGACGGAGATGGTCAGGGGTCAGGGCTGGATTCTGGGGGTGGGCTCCGTTCCTTAAAAGGCATCCAGAGTGGTAATAAAGTTCAGAAAGCGAGTGAGACCTTTTTTTTTTTTTTTTCCCCTCTCCCTAATAAGCGTTCATATAAGCCTACAGCATGTACAGAACACCCATATACTGTATGTGTTTACAAGTGTGTTTGTCTATGTTTGTGAGTGTGTGTATGGGTGCACACATATATTGTACGCCGGTGTGTATATACGTGTGTGTGTGTGTGTGTGTGCACGCGTGCGCGTGCGTGCGTGCGTGTGTGTGTGTGTGTGTGTGTGCGTGTGTGTTTGCCTAATTGAGAGGTAAGCAAAAAAGTTGCCTTTAAAGTTGCCAATAAAAATCCTGCCAGTAATGTTAAACACCTGCCCATAAAGCCCAAAGGAATGCTAAATGAAACCAAGTTGCAGGGCCTGTCTCCTGTCTGGGGGCTCAAGTCAAGACAGCAGGATTTGTAATAGCTGTAACCAGGATTATGGAGTTCAGGCAGAACGTTCAGGAAGCAAGAAAAAAAAAGAAAAATGACATGGTTGGCAACAATGCTTTAACACCCTCCTAATAAATACAATGAGCCTTGAATGGCCCGTTTCAGTGTAATTAATGTTTTAGATAATCCCTTAACAAACTGACCCGAGAGATCCACGCTCGTGAAAATTTGGGGATTAATATAACATAAAAGAAAATACTTATGCGCGTACACTGTATGTAGAAAGCTCGTTAGTAGAGGATTCTTCCGCCTCGTCTGGCACAGTGGAGTGGACAACGCAACTTGAAGTGTGTTGCGTAATACTGATGCACACATGGGGGGTTTGAAAGGAAGACTATCGAAGCATCACTGTGCACATGTGAGCTAGATATAGTACGACAGATGATTACATTGCCCAAAACAAGTCCCTCTGATCTTCTCACCCGAATGTCACACACCCCAGCGGCCAGCGCGCGCACACACACACACACACACACAGATATAGCAGAGGAACGGGTTCTTGAACTTGGTGTGTGCTGAGGGGCTCAGGGGTGGAAGGGAGGACCCGACCCTGGAGGGCAGAGACGCTGTCGCTCGGCGCCCCCATCTCTGGTTTCAATACCCCAAAGTCCTGACGCCTTCCTCCCGCTGCACCTGTCGAGCGCCAATAGACCTCCTGCCCGGACCTTTTCACCACAGAGAATATATGGCCCTGCTCGCGGCTCAGCCTGGCTAATTACGGCTGGCCGCAAACTGGCCCCAAAGGCCAGGCGAGCCTCTGGTGTTTAGCTACTGTTGCCACCCTTAGCCCCGGCTCAGCGGTCCGTAGTGCCGCTCCATTTCTCTGCACGGGGTTAGAGAAGGCCGACCCAGCCGGAGCTTTCGTACCCCTGAGCCACAGGCCATCACATTCAACCTGGAGATTAAGCACCCCTGTCTACACGCAACCATGAATAATGAAGCTATCACTCCAGACAGGCAGGCAACAGCAGTGTGAGTTATACACACCCGTAATCCCATAGGCAGCCGCATTGCACGCCTCACACACATAGTATGCAGCAACACCACTGTACAGCCCATTCATTATTTCACAAGTATGTGGGGGGGGGGGTGAATACTTATATACGTCTTACATAAACCGTTTGGGTTGGTTTTTTTTGTGCTCCATTTTGGTTCAGGGTGTTTTGGTTTATTTATTATTTGTTTGTTTGTTGATTTATTTATTACGCAACTATCTTACATTTAATGATTCATTTAATTATAAAAACAGACTGCAGAATAGTGAGGGGGGGGGGGATACATAAACTGTAATTTGTGCAATTTTATCCATTTTACAATTTGTAAATAAAATGAGGTATTTTACTTTAGCTAGTATTTATGCAATTCCTTAATGAACAACATCTTTATTTGTGTATTTATTTATCAGACGGCTAACTTGACCAAATTGGCCGACCGATTAAATGATAAAAATGGAATAAAATAGGTCAGAATTGAAATGCATAAACTATGATTCAAAACATCTATAAACATAGTATCAGTAAATCAAAAAGATATATGAATTAAAACACTTATTGATTCTCAATGTGTGAATGCAATACGGCGTGTAATACAATTCCTTAATGAGCAGCTATTTGTCTTTTTAATAATATTATTATGGGGGTTTTTTTCGACCAAATGGTCCAAGCTCCGTATTACAAAACAAAAACAGCTCACGTGGGGGGGTGGGCGCCTCACCACGTGACTGCCGCGGCGGGGGAGCGCGCGTTGTGCGTTTCATTCACACTGGACGCTGGACGCGGAAACGAGGGCTGCGGGGTTTCAACGCGTGGAAGGGTCACGGGAGGTTTACGGAGTTTATAGACGTTATCCCGGTAAGCACAGCAGCACGTAAACAACATACAGCGCAATATAGGGCCTTCAGGTTTTTCAAAAATTAAAATTAAAATCAAAAAAACAGGTGGACGGGGTTTTCTGCTGAAGTGCCGCGGTCACTGCATCCAAAACAGCGGATAAGGGAGATATGTCCATAATAATAATAATGATAATAATAATGATAATAATAATAATAATAATAATAATAATAATACCGATGATGATGATGATGATAATGATAATAATAATAATAATAATAATAATAATGATAATAAGGATACCGATGATGATGATGATGATAATAATAATAATAATAATAATAATAATAATAATGATAATAAGGATAATAATGACAATAATAATAATAGATAGATATTTAATTAAATGAATGATTAATGTGTTTTTTTTAAAGCGCCCTCGGTCAGCGCGCCACTCACTTCGCCTCAGCGTGTCCTCTGCTGCATCCCTCAGCATCGTGGACGATCCCACGCAGTCCACGCACTTCGAACACCTCCAAAGGCCCCCTCCAAAAAAAACAACAAAAAAAGCCCCCACAAAAAACCCTGACATCTCCCCAGGTCACTCGGTCAGGTGAGGTCACAGGGGGAAAAAAAAATGCCCACAAACACAACGGGGTGTGAGGATATAACGTGTCGCCGGGGCACTGGGAACGATTTAAAGCGATACGCATCGTCCCAAGTCAAGCCCTTGGGTTCCAGCAGCCCATAATACTTTTATATAATCAGTACCACAGTGGACCACACCACCCTGTCCAGCTCTGGAGGAGACATGGTGTTATGCAACAGCACCAGGGGCACAGTATCTTTATCTGACTGCTGCACACACTGGTGTACTTTCTACTTTAAGAGCAACAATTCCAATAAAAATGTTCAGTTTGACATCCCAGGACACATGGTGGGAGGTCATGTGGAAATGCTGCCGAATCAAACCTTTATCAGGCCTGTTCAACAGGTGGCCCGCGGGGGTGCCAAATCCGGCCCACGTATTGACGATGACCGGCCCTTTGAATAAGTCTGAAGATTAGTAGTGAACCGCAGCGACGACACTTTCTTGAATACCTCTGGGGCTTAAAGTAGTCGACCACAACACAACAATCTCCGAAATAAAAAAAAAAAACTCAGAGAGGATTTTATCTACAAACGGATTGGTCCATTTTAATCTGTTTGGTTCATTTGTGGAGGGGGGTTTTCTTCTTCTCTGTCATTGTTTTTACAAGTGTAGCTTTGTGAAAACAATGAAAAAGCCCCCGCAACGCGATGCCGTCGAATTTCCCCGCCTCGTCACATCGAGAGACACCCGTCTCCGTTCCCGTCCCTGGATTCAGGGTGCGCCCTACCTGTACCCCGACCGTTATGCAGGGTTTGAAATTTGAACCGCATCAAGACTCCCCCTGCACCCAGACGAATTGTAAATAAAGGGAGCGTCGGAGTGATCTGTGCGGTGAAGTCAGGGATGATGGAAGCGGGTTCGGGAGTGGACCCCCATGAACATCCCTTCTCCTCTTTCCCATCCCAAGTCTCTCCCCTTTACCTTTGAACCCCCGGCCCAGCGGCCCATCTCTGATCTGCGGGCCCTCCCTTACCCCCATCCCTCTCGCCGGGCCCCGGTGAGAGATGGCCATCCCCGTGCCGATCCCGCACAATATTTCAATTTCCTGTCCGGGCGCACGTATTCCGCGGGGGTTGAAAGGAGTTCAGAGGCCCAGTGTGGTGCCTTCAAGCCCCCCCCCCCCCCCCCCCCCCCCCCCCGCCCCCCGAAAAAACCCTGATGCTGAAGACGCAGGACCCAAACACTGAGCTGAGAACATTCCAGAGCTCGGGACCTCTCTGTGTGTCAGCAAAACAACCCCCGCCGCCGCCGCCGGCCGCCGCCCAGGCTTGGCCCGGAGAGCCGCGGGGACCGCCCATTGTTCCGACAGCCCATTATTCCGAAACCCCAATAGCCCGAAAAATGTCGGGTTGGAGATGGTTACGTTTAGGTATGAGGTATGGGGTGGTTAAGTTTTCGTATAAGCTTAGAAATGTCGGTTAGGGTCAGGGGGTCATGCATGTCCAATGGGACTGCTGGGATATGTCCAACGGGACATTTTCAGGCTTCTGGTGTCTCAGAACAATGGGGCAGTCAGAACAATGGCGCAGCACCAGAGCTGCCACGACCACTGAGAGGAAAAACCTGTTGACAATCACATTTTTTATTTTATTTTTTTGAATTCTCAACTAAATGGAAATACTTTGCATTCAACCACAGTCTGTAATGTAAGGCCACATTTAAAAATACCTGCATGAGAGGAGAGCAGGGGCAAAAGCCTTAACTTTCACTCTGGGAACAAGGTAACTGATTATTATTAATATCAGTTCTTATGTCAGCTGCTGGCAGCACACGGCGCGGCAGATGTTCTGGAAAGGAAGAAGGATCACGTCAGAGACTCCAACATCAATGGAGCTGTGGATCAAGTATGACATTATTATCTGGGTCAGTTATATTTATATTCCACGGCGGTTCAAAACAAACAGGATTATGCGCCATGTATCGCTGTGACTCAGGCGGGCGAAACATCCAGCCCGGGCAGGTCTGCGCCAGTGCATGAACGTGTAAGTACATATGCGAACGCGTGCCCGCATATAGGGCTTCTGACTGGACGAGACCCCCGTGCGTTTCTCTCCGGGGAGGAGCTGGATTGGCTGGAGCCGCTCCGGGGGCTTACCGGAGGCTGGGCGGCTGGCAGTGCGACCTAGTGGCGGGAGAGAGACGGGTGGTGCACGCGCGCAGGTCCGCGCGCGCGCACACACACACACACACACACACCTCTCTCATCCTCCCTCTGTTACTGACACAGATACAAACACAAACCTACACACGCAGGCTCACCGTTCACCGTGGGAATCTCCCATCTCCCCATCTCCTCGACATGCGCTCGCGTCATTAGGGGGATTTCCTACTTCCTGTTTGTGGTGTACGAAAATAAATAAATAAATAAATAAATAAAAGAACGAAAAGGAAGGTCATGTTTTGCATATAACCCGTTCCGTGAGCAGAATTACGTGCGCATGTTTATCAGCCTTAACCTCCCTGAACCCACACCGCCCACACCGCCTACACGCCCCCGGAACCACCGTCCCACCCAGCCATCAGCAGGCGCGTCCGCTTCCGAAAAACCCAAAGCGACGTTTCGTGGCGGATTCACAGTCGATGTGTAACAGTAAGAGGAAAAATCCCAAACCAAAAACCCGGCCTGAAGGCTCGAGCGAAGTGTTTACTAATCCGCCGCCCCCACCCCCCATCCCCGGCGCCCCTCCAAAAAAAATAAATAAATAAAAATCCAGATTACCCCACCCCCGCCACCACCCACTCTTCCAGATGTGATTTTTGGAGGGATTGAGCGGGGGGAGCAGAGGGAGGGGTTGACAACGAGGAGGGGGTGCTGGGGTGTGGCAGTGTGGGGGGGGGGGCAGGTCTGTGTCGGGTTTAGTCAGATCTACCGGGCCGGGTATGACAAGCAAGCGCTGTCCTGACACCGACCAAAACTGCAGCGGCGGCCATCAGAGACCAGAGCGCGGCGCGGCACCCGACGCCCAACGTCTTACACCCGAGTCGGAAATCTCTGCAGCTTTATCGAGACAGAAATAAAAAGCCGCGCCCGCCAACACAAAAGAAAACGCGTGTTGTGGTTTTGTTCTCGTTCGAACTTTGAGTTATTTTCGGAGCCGTGGGCGGGAGAACCCTTGTGCGGGTTTTGCAACCTTTAGCCGAGCAATTCTGGTGTTTGAAAAAAAGAATATAAGAAGAATATTGGCGCAATAAAAACGGTATTGTTTAATAACCAGTATGGGAATGAAGGTATTGGTGTGAATACCAGCATCAAAATTATTTTCTAACAACGCCGAGCCCTGGGAGGGTCCTTCTTCGACAACAGCGCACAGCCCTGTTTCCCTTAGAGGGGATTAATAATGAATAAAGCAGCCCCTCCCCGCCCTCCACGTCAAAATGATATTCATGCATGCTAATGCATCCATTATTTATGGTGCGCATTGAGGCTGGCTAGTGATGGCCACATGCAAGGGTGGAGAAAGGGGTGGGGGGTCTCCTCCCCGGATGGAGCTCATGAGCTCCGGAGGCAACATCCGGCCATTACAGCCGGGACCGAGGTCGGGTGGGGACTGTACGAGTGGGGGAGGGGGGAGGGGGGGCTGCCAGACTGCCGGTGCAATGGGGAGTGGGCCGCGAAGTGCCGTCGGGGGGGATGGGTGGATTAAACAAATAAATACATGATAAGAAATAATCATGCCAGCGGGGGGCGCAGAGGAGGGGGGGGGGGGCGCCATGGAGACAAAGAGGCTAAAGGGGCAAGCGGGGGGTGGGGGTCGGGAACAGTTTTTGGGCTGGAGTTAAGCCGGACCAGATTTACTGTCTGGACCGGCTTGTTCTTGAGCGTAATAATGTCGGGGTGTCGCGGCAACTTTTCACGTTTCGCCTTTTTTGAGTCGCCCGCCTGGCGTGCTCCGGCTGTTTCCGCCCCGGTCACAGCGTCGCAGGAGAGTCGAGCAAAGCTTGTCGGCGTCACAAACATCCCAGAGACATCCGAGCGAGATGCCGTGAAAATGGGACGCCGTGTCTATCACGCGGTAATATGCATTAGCGAACAATGGCCCATTCAGGGCCCGCACTGACAGCGGGAATTCAATAAGCGGTGTTCCACGCGCGGCGGCGAATTTTTCGTCACTTCAATACGCGGTATTGAATTCCGCCGGTATCTTTGAATCCCTTTCAAAAACGTGTCGGCGTCAGACGGAGGAAGAACGAGACGTCTGACGGGGGCCCGGGCTTCAAATCCGCAGAATTATTATGTTAACCCAAAGTGGGAGAAGGGGAAAGGAGAAAAAAAAAAAAGCGAGAGTGAAGGTGAGAGACGGGGGGGGGGGGCTCCTCCAGCGCACCAGGTGTGCGGCGGGGCAGGAGGAACGCTGGGTGATAAGATAAAGAGCGGGCCCGTGACGACTCTGCTATCCCGCTGATCCACCGCCCCCATATTAGCATAGATACAGAGTCATCAGCGTGGCAGGGAACTGGTGTTGTGGAGGTTGACAACCCCCCGACTCCTACTCATCTCCATAGATACCGCCGGGGCCACCAGGGCCACCGGGGGCCAGCCGCGCGCACGGCTTATCTCCGCCACGCCGTCCGCATGGCATGCCATTCTGCCAACAGGCTGGCACCTTATGTTTCCGTAATCCTCATAAGCAGTTCATCCCCAACGCAGCTTTGGTTGACCCAAAAAAAAAAAAAAGAGAAAAAGAAAGAGAGAAATAAGTGGAGCGATCCTTGAACAAAAAAAAAAAACCCCAAAAAAACGCAGCGCCGCCACCGCGATTGATCTGAGATCTGAAGTTCGGCGTCCTCGGCGTCAGAAATTCGGGGGGCTTTTGCACGGCGGGACGCGATTTGGAGCTGTGTGGGTTTTTTTTGACGTGAAACACGTATGAATATACGCCCGAGGTGAAAACGCTCGGTGTGGCTTCGCTGAAAGCGCCGCGGCAGGATTTGGCCCCCTGTTCCTGGGGGGGGCGCTGTCGGGACGTTGACTCGACGAAATGAAGAGTCAGGTTTGACACGTTCGCAAAACACCCCGTAAAAAAAGTGCTATCTGGAGAGGGGTATTGCAGTGTGGCATGTATGGATGGCAGAGTGACAGTACTGGTTCACGATGAAGGGTTCCGACACCAATAATTAAACTACAACCCGTTGCCGTCTGAATCTGGACTCACGGCAGCCAAACGGACAAGACCGGTGGCCGTGAAGCGACCCGCTTCCCCAGAGGTAGCACCAGAGGCGAGACCT
Organism: Zeus faber; assembly: GCF_960531495.2. Classification (NCBI taxonomy): domain Eukaryota; kingdom Metazoa; phylum Chordata; class Actinopteri; order Zeiformes; family Zeidae; genus Zeus; species Zeus faber. Next base: position 24,712,163 of record NC_137199.1, read on the forward strand.
CCCAGAAGGGGGGAAATTTGCATTGTGCAAACATTGCAACCTTTGTTCCCGAGGCAAACACAATGTGAAGCACTTTAAGTGATTTTTAATTCCCTCCCCCCGACCTCAACCAGAGGCAGGAAAATCCATAAACATTGGAATGATGTCAAAACAGCGTCGTGGGGTTTTTGACGGGGCCTAATTTTCCATCGTTCAAAGTGAAAACAGCTCCTGCAACATTTCCTGCACCCCCGGTGATTTTTATGACAAATACAACGGCGGCTTGATTGTACATGCGACCGCCGCTGTAAAAGCTGAACCATTAACTCCTATCTTGTTAACACGGAGGACCTGCGCCCCGAAAGTGCTGGAGCCGCGCTTTGCAAGCGCTTTCCCCCGGCGCCTGCTCGGGCGGATTGGCACCAGTTAGAGGAAATATAAAAATTAATGTTGCAGCGTATACACACCACATGCATAGGTTGCGGCGGGTGGAAACGGGCGACCCCGCTCGTGAGGGGGTCCCGAAAGGTGTTCTCGGTTGCCGCTTGCTGATTCGCCGGCCGAAACAGTTTGGACAGCGCGAGGCACACTTTCGCCAAAAGTTTGTCCTTCTGTTTTAGATTCCTGTGGGTCGATGCCGAACATTCGGTGCGACGTTGTGGACGGCTGATCCGGTGGACGGCGCGGTGTGAGATCAGGCTGGGCCGCGTCGCTCGCGTCCCGGCTGGCGCAACCCGACGTGCATTAAACGCAAAATACAAGTAAAAACGCCACGGGGAAAAAAAAAAAACAAAAAAAAAACAAAAAACGAACACACACAGGCTTTCACCGCCTCAGTTTCTCCTCCAGCACCCTGGAGGCGGAGAGCAACATGCCCTCAGGTGTCCCTGACCCATCCCTTGTGCAACCCGGTGGGGGGGGGGGGGGGGGGGGGGGAGCTTTGAGTCTCCAAATAACAGTGAACTTCCAACCTCTCCCTGAAGAGGCCTTCGTTAAGTTTCAAAGGCTTCCTGGTTTTACGTTACTGACCAAATACGGCCCAGCTGTACACAAAGTGGGCGCTCTCAATTAAACCCAATGGAGAGCGGAGGGAGATCAGACACCCCTTGATGTGTCCAAACATCCCCGTCCAAAAGCCGGGCGATGACAGGGAATGCCATTGATGTCGGTGTTTGCTTAAAACAGGTCAGTGTTCACTCGCGGCAAGTGTGACTACACACAGCGGCGGATTTCCCAGACGCCACTGCAACGGACAGCTCAAACCCTCGGCCCAGCCGAAAGCCCACGCAGAGCTCTGCGTTGCCGTCCGGACGTTTCATGCGACGCATCGTCTGAAGTCGACCGTACTTTGCCGCAAAACACAAAACCCCTTGCGTATCTTCATAGAGTTAAAAACTGATTCCGATTGGATAGAGGAGAGCATGGGCCTCCCCGAAGGAAGCCCCATCAAACAGCATTCACAAACAGATATATTGTCATATGTTAAAGAGTAAATTGGCAGAGAAATGGCGACCTGCTGAATCCCATTATTTCCCCCGCTTTTACCCATTGTCTTAAAGGCTGCCTCATGTGCCCCGAGTGCCTTTAAAAGACATGTTGAGAGAAAGGAGCCCTCTGCCGTGGAAAGAGCTAACTCAATTATCATAGCAACAGGCAGTGTTCTTTAACATGTCAATTGTACTTGGTCCGCATGCATAATGTTGCTGTTATTGTGGTGGGTTCTGTGTTGCTCCTTGACAAAACCCCAAACCACGGGCACATGGTCCTATTGTCATGGGCGCATCCATCTGGATCAAGGCCATTAGAGGATATTTGCACTTCCTCTGTGGCTCCTGGCCTTTTTTGACATGCGGCAGAAGGGAGCAGCCATCGCCCACCAGCGCTGGGACAATTGAGGTGCAGATTGATTCGAGGAACAGTTAAGCGGGACAGCCAGCGGGGCCGGCGCTCCTGTCAAGCCCGGTGATGGACACCCACGTGGGGGCTGGTGCTCGGCCCCGCGGTTCCTGAGGTCCCATTGCGATTGATGGGACAGGACGAGGCCCGGGCGCCCTAGTCTCGCTCTTTTGTCCGTGGGGATGTTGGAGGGTGTATGGGAATGTCAGGGGGCTGCCGGCCGCAGCACACTTCTGGTGTCAAGTGCTTAGGATATACTGCCGATCGGTCCCCGCGCAGAAGCCAAACCGCCAGAAAACAGATACTCTCTCGGAAGTGTCGTACGCGGTGTACGGTGCCTTGGAGAAAGCGGGGAAACGCTATAGCCCGTTTCCTCTTCTCCTCCGTTGATTCTCACAACATGAATAAAAGATGAACGCGAGGAGCCTATATGCTGTCAGCATCGCCTGCGTGAGGTGGCGTATGAACGATCTGAACACAAATGCATAAATAGGGCTCTTTGAAAAACAGGCAACATGCTGATAAGGCTTACAGATAGGCCTGATGTGGTTAACGCACAACGCCACGGCGTTTACACAGATCTTAGACATTCTTTAACTGTGCACTGAAGTGCGTGTGCGCGTGTGCGTGCGCGCGCGCGCGTGTGTGTTCCTTCTGCAGCCCAGCGAAAATAAGATTAATGCGAACAGATATTCCTTTGCCCACGTGGCAAAACAGCTCGGCGAGCCATATCAAATAGAGCCGGCGCAGTTTCGACACATAAACACAGCGAACTGTCAATCTGTGTATCCCCACATGTAAGGTATACGCTTGTTGCTGCGGAGGCTGCCCTCCTGCGCTGCGCTGGAATGCTGACAGCGCCGAGATACGGATCTTGATTTGATTAAGAGCCAGGGCCGAGGAGCGAAGCCGCTAAAGCCAATATCTGTTTGGTTTGGTGGGTAAGGGCGACCGGCGAGGAAGGGGGGCCGAGGTAGCGAGGGAGGGCCGGGGCAGCGCAAGTTGGCAGGCGGAGCGGTGGGAGGTGGTGTGGCGGTGGAAAAGGGGGCGTGGGGGGTGGGGGCTTTACCTGTAGCCCTGGCTCCTACTGGGAGTAATTTGGAACAGACTGCTCCCAATGTGTTCATTAGGTTGTGATTGAGGCTGAGCGCAGGTGGGGAGGTCCTGCCCGGCCTGACGCTGAATAGTCCTGATTGTGCTCAGCATAAAACACCATCTGTTTCAATGAGAGAGAGAGAGAGAGAGAGAGAGAGAGGGGGAGAGAGAGAGAGAGAGAGGGAGAGAGAGAGAGAGACAGAGAGAGAGGGCAGCACTAACAGGGAGAAGTTCTCCGTCTTTTCTATCAGTTGCTGCACCATTGTATGTGCCAAAACACCAAGAGGAAATAGAAAAGCGAAAAAAAAATGTTTTTGAAGGATGGAACAATATTAATTTTCTAATTCATTACGTTCGTAATAAAAAATAAAAATTAAAAAACAAAACCTTGGACGGTTCCCTTGGACCCGGAGTGCATAAGGTAAATTAATTGCCGGTTGTAAAAATGATTGCCATGTTATTCCACTCTACAAGCGGGGACGGCGTGATTGATTTTTGCGGAAAGTTAAAATGGCGTCCCTTTCCAGGCAAAGTGGAGGGCTTCCCAGTTTAGCCGCGGCCTGCCGCTGTGAGCGGAAAGCTGGAAAGACAAGGGGGATTGAAGATGGGCTAGAGGAGTTTATTTATGGGTCGTCTGACTCAAAGCCCGATGGTTTTTTGGTTAATCCCGAGCTCCGACCAGAAGCAGATATATGCACGCGCACTAATCTACGTGCTTAGGTGCAAATTCACACTCATCTCTATTTTTCGCCCCAGACACAACATCACCAGACGCCGCATTCGGAGGGCCCCGCACGGTCAAAAAAGAGATCTGGGAAGAAAAAAAAATAAAGATAAAAAAAAAAAAAAACGATGCTTCCCCCAGGTTTTATTCACACCCCTTTCCCTCGCCCTGTCTTTCTTTCTCCCGCGCCTGTTTTTTTTTTTTGGGGGGGGGTTTTAGTTGTTTTTTTTTTTTGTTGTTTTTTTTCCTCCACCCCTCCAAGTCATCGGGTCCGGGATGAAAGAGAAAGCAAACGGACGAGAAGAACCACTGTGCGCCGCTCGACTTTTGAAGCGTCTTTATCGGGCTTGGCAGCGCGGTCCTCCGTGTCCAAGCCTCGTCGTGCTTTTCATCCTTTGTGCCGTCCAAGGTGTGTCCAATGGACTGGGGCTTTGTGTGCGGGGAGGAGGGGGGGAGGATGGGGGGGGACGACACATCACATTCTGTCTTTAGTCTCTAGCTGGGTGATGTGGGGGTGGCGGGGGGGCTGCTTTTAGAACAGAGGGGAGACAAAAAAGCAAACTTATAGAAGGCCGCGGCTCCTCAAAGCCGAGATGCACAAAGGATTATAAAGCGTTACTTCATGCAGAGTTGTGCCAGATGTAATTGCGGGGTTCCCGGAGATAGAGAATCACATGCGACGCTCGGCCCCGCCCATGACACCATGAAAGGGCTGCGCGGCTAAGACACGTCTATGGCGAAGCGGGTGAGCAGAAAAGTTTCCCTCACTTTGATTCACCATAAACAAGTGAGTAAATAAGCTATTCTTAAGGCCCGGGTACAAATCCACCACTTGCTGACTGGAAAAGGCAATTTCATGCACGGCGCTTGATAGATGCGGAGTGAATGGCTGTCTCCACCAGGAACGCGGGGAGGGGTGGAAGGCGCCACCGAGCGACAAGTGACTCCCCTCCCCTCTATCTCTCCGCCATCAGCCTCCATGGCAGGCGCTTTCAAGTCTAAACGCTGCTTTCTATGGATACTGATGTTGATTTGTTGTTAATAATCCCGGCAGCCCGGGATGCGAGTCAGGTGTGCGGCAGGATAGGTAGGCAGTTTCCCCAGATCAACCCCCACCCCCATCCGTTTCCTGCGGCCTCCCGCCGAGATGGGACGGGTGAGGAGTGCGCATCGTTAAATGTGTTTCAGGGCAGAATTACAGCTACGGCGGTTAGGAAGGTAAGTTTGAGTGCACTGTGTGTGTGTGTGTGTGTGCGTGCGTGCGTGCGTGCGTGTCTGGGATGTGTGTGTCGCTGACAGCGAGCGGTGACGGGTGTTGTGTTGAGGAAGGGGTGGTTCAAGAGCTGCAGGCTCGCAGATGGGGTTCCCGTAGGAGGGACACGCCCCGGTGTTTTTCGACAGAGAGACAGAGGCTTTGTGTAAAAACATGGCGGCAGATTCGTCTTCGCGCCGTCTGGGCTGAGCAGCAGTAGCCGCAGTAGCTGGAGTTTCAATTTTTCCGCTCGTGGCAACCCCACCCCACACCCGCCCACCGACCCCCTCTCTCCACGGGCCTTCTGAGACACGGGAAGGGTCCGTGCGGGGCATCATAATCCTGATGGATCAGGCGTGGGCGCAGGTGCAATACGTAGCGGTTTGCCTTTGCTACGTCCGAAATAACGGTGGAACGGTGGGGAAAATAAGAGTCTAATGGTTCGAGGTTCGTGCAGGTCAGAAAGAACCCGTTTGCATCCGGCGGCACGGTGGAGCAGGTCCCCCGGGAGGGGCGGCGTCGGAGGTTTCAGCTCAATATACGAACGGCGGCGAAGGGGCCCGTCCGTGCGTCTCTGGCTACACTCACAGAATTCTGAAGACCTTCGATAAGGGAGCGGAGGGAGCTGGGGCGCCGAAAAGCCTCCACCGTCCCTCCCCTGCATGTCAATGAGGAGACATGCCGACGAGACCGGAATGATCCGACGACCGCTCCACCTGCAAGGGCCGTTTTTTTTTTTTTATGTCGCGGAGGGTGTAAAGCGGCGGCGAATGAGGACGCGTCGTCAGGCGTGGCACCCCGCGGGGCTGACGGGGAGGCTGGGTGGGCCGTGGGCGTGTCGCCCCCCTGACGCGGCCTGAGCTCGTCCAGACGAAGAGTATAGCTGGAGGCAGGTCCGCAAGCGTCTCTCGGGCCAGGTGCGAAGGTCTCCGGAGGGGGTGGGGCTTGGGGGGGCGGGGGTCACAGCATCCGCAGGGTACCTCAAGCCTTCTCCCAAACCTGCTAAAATTCTCCAAGCCCCCCGCCCCGCCGCCCGGCGCCTCATCACCTCGTGCCCCCGGGGGCCCCGCCGCTACACACTCCACGGCCCTGTGGCGGGAGGTCGGGGGGAAGGAGGGACCTGGCCGGATCACCCCAGTGCCCCCCGGTACATATGACCAGGACTCTCCCAAAAAAACACCAGCCAGGGACGCAGTGGGGGGGGGGTTACGGTAATGACACACGGAGGGGGGGCAGAAACACATACAGGGCGGGGCACAATTCATTTTCTCTGTATTTGAAAATAGTTTTCTCACATCTTTTCCCTGGATTCAAAGAGGTGGCCAGCGAGGCCCTCACCCCATGAGAGACAATTAGTCATAACCCAAATGGCCCTGATAGCTGGGGTTCATACACACACACACACACACGTAATTACAGTCTCTCTAGCACTTCGGCTGGTTCGGGGGCCACAGTTCAGGATCCACAACAAACAAAAGGTGTTCCGTCTGTTTTGGAACGGGAGATTTGACTTTTGACCGCAGGCTCCGGCGAGGTAACGGGGTTTTTTTTTTTTTCCACAGGCCCAACGGACGGGAAGGCCCCGGAACCAGCGGCTACGTGGCAATACCGGCGCTCCCTAATCCCGGCATTACGTGAAGCGCCCAGTGAATGCGCTCACCGGGCCCCAATAAAGACAAAGTGATGTGGTCAAACCCATTGATGCAGCAAATCCAAAAAAAAAAAGAAAAAAAAAAACCCCATCCCCTTGTCTGCCCAATCAACTGGCAATAACATCTTTCTTTCTCCCCATCGCAGACAATCCTATCGCGGGGCCGGGATCCAACCCCCCCAAAAGAAACACACAAAAAAAAACAAAAAACAACACAGAAGGCTCCTTCAACGCCACGTCGTTTTCAATCCGGAGACAACACAATGCATGTTCGATCTCCACGCCACGTCGGTAGTTTTGGGGGGAAGGAGGAAGAAGAAGAAGAAGAAAAAAAGAAAAAAAAAAAAAGAAAAAGAGCAAATGCGATTTAGTTAAAACAAGCTAAACGAGTGAGAATTAAGATGTTTAAGCGTAGGATGAGGCGGTTATGCATACATAACATGTTGAGGCTGGGGACCCCCCGCTGCGGGAAGGCACGACAAAGCCTCCCTCGCAGGAATACCTCTGGGACCGCTAATGATTAATTAGCTTGTGTCATTAAGTGAGGCAAATGTCACCCCAGCTTCCTGGGGAAGCTGTCACACTATGTGGAGCCTCCTCGCAGGCATCCCTCCCCCCTAAGGTGCTGGTGGGAGCTCGGCGCCGTTTCCAGTCCCACTCTGACATCTAGTGGACACGCGCGGAACTACACCAGCCACTTCAGCCGCCAATCGAAGCGTCGAAATCTTTATTTATTTATTTTTTTATTATTTTATCATTCCTTTTCATTTCAAATGCACCGCACCTCCGCGTTACAGTCGGAATTCAAACCCTCCCTCGGTCAAAGCCCTCTCGACGACAGGACGGGGGAAAGGTTGTCCAAATGTCAAGAGGAGATTACAGCTTTAAAGAGATTGCGAGGCGAGGATGAGGCGACCCCTGACCTTTGGGTGTCACTCTGCATACGAGCGAGGCCACCGCCATCAAACTCAGACGGCGGCGACCCCCGCGGCCGCACCCGCTCAGGCTCGGGCGCGGGCCGGCTCGCTCCGAGGGATCTGGTCCAAGCAAGCACGCGAACACACACGCACACACGCGCGCGCGCACACCCTAAATTTAGGAACGTCCGGCACGCACGGCGGCCCCGAACACCGATTTTCTTACCACGACATCCGCGGCGATCCCGTCCTCTTGCTCGACGCCGCTCTTCATCCGTCCCCCACCGCTCGCCACGTGCTCCACACATGTTCTCCGGTCAGACTTTCTGTTTCTCTCTCTCTCTCTCTCTGTGTCACTCCGAGGATCAGTCAGCCTCCCATCCCGAACGGAGGTCAGAGCCCAAATCTGGCCCGTTGGGAAGACAGTCCAATAAGGAGTGAGAAGGCCCCTCTCCTGGGGGGGGGGGGCGCGCACACACACACACACACACACACACACACACACACACACACACACACACACACACACACACACACACACACACACACACACAATGTGGCCTAGCTTCACGTATACACACGCACATACAAAGGCACACCTGTCGAGGCCTTTCCACTGCGTGAGCACAAGCAAAGATGTCCGCCCTCCCCCCTCCCTCCCTCCCTCCACCTCTCCCTATGTGGTATCCCACGTCCGTTATATTAAAGCAAAAACCCATTCAAGTTCCACTTTCTCATCTGTAACCCCGAAATAATGGCATGAGCGATTTTCACATTTAGCCGAGCGGGGACACATGCAGGTTTTTTTTTCTTGGGTTTTTTTTTCCGACCCCCACACTCTTTCTCCCCCACTCTCTCCCTCCAACGCCCTTAATGAATGTGGTAGGAACCGACCCCCGCCGTCTAATCTCCCTCCGAGGCTAAATTGGCCGGATTACGGTTCTGCAGTTTTCGAAAGAGTTTTTTTTTTGTTTTGTTTTTTTTAAAGGGGAGGGGGGCGCCGTTTGGCGGCAGATTCTGTCGTAGAGCACCTGTGTTTGGAGACGGAAAAAAAAAAAATGGAAAAAAACGAAACAAACCCAAACCCCCACGCACGGCGCACGCACCTCGGCGCGCAGGTACGAAACGTGCGGGGTCGGCGCCGCTACTTCCTCCCAGCGGCGGAGGCGGAGGGCCTCCCCCGGCCCCAATGAGGAGGACTCCCCATTGTGCGGACCCGCTGGTGTGTGACGTGCATTTGAAGGGGGAATCCGTCAAATAGAGCGATTGAATTAAAGTGCACTCCGCTCCAGAGTGCTGTTCTCACTTTGCCGGTCTTCACCACAACATGTCTTGTCCGAAAATAATTAGATTGGGGTCCTTGGGTGGCGGAGTAGCGGGGTCCTCAATGGTCAAAAGAGGGAATTGGTCTAGCGTTGAATGGAAAACCACCGCCACCCCTACCCCCCACCCCCCCCACCACCCTAAAGGAGATTTTATTTCTCTACACTTGAGGTTTGTTGTCTTTTGTGACCATTATGCCCATTCACCATCGCTTTCATGCAGCTGTGGCCCTGTTAAAAACCGTCTTTGTGCCCTGAATACGATGTCTGCGATGAATACGGGAAATGTGTCCGTGGCAGGTAGCCCTTATGGCAAGTTAATCTCCTGGGGGGGGGGGAAGCCTTGTACAAGTACTTTAAAATTCTCCATAGGCCACAGAGGGCTCGTCATCAATCGGGCACTTCTCCCCTTTGTGGGGGGTAAAGCACGGCTGCTGACAATGACGGCCAAGTGTGGCAAAGTAATCACCTTCTGGGGAAAACACTAGTAATTACTTCTAAACTGTTTGGGCTCCGGAGACAACTCGCATTGTGTCGCTGGGAGAAGCGAGCGGCGTCTTTTCAGGGGCGGCGGCGAGACGACGCTCGCCCTCAATCTGTTATCTGTTTGTTTGCCACCGGGGTCAACGCTCCGTCCCTTAAGATAAGATAAACCTTCCTTGGGCACCGCCGCGGGGACATTTGCACGGTCACAGCAGCAAAAAGTGGCAGCAGAAAATAGAGAGCGTTGATAAAGAGTTGTCGTAACTCAAAGTTCAAAGTATCAAAGTAAGCACTATAAGCAATACATAGAAAATATATACCCAAGTATAAATAACATAAATAGGAATCAGAGTAATAAAGTGTATTGCACATAATTCGACAAATTGCACATCAGGGATTGTACTTTATTTTTTTGTACCTGTGTGTGTGTGTGTGTGTGTGTGTGTGTGTGTGTGCCCCGCGTTATACAATAGAAATACATTACACGCCAGAGTAACAGAATGAATTCAAATGAAGACCGATCCACTGCTCACTCCATTTTAAACAGCGTGGTATGGTAAAACGAACAACATTTGAACATTGCAGCGGCTCCCTTCAACCCTTTATTTGTTGCTGGAAAAACGTGGAGAAATGTCTGACATCAATTATTCACTGAGCTTTCCGAACTGTTCCAAAGTGATAAATAATCACGTAAATGTTTTGTGATTTCAGATTGAAGCCCATTCAGTGATGAATGGTCGGATGATGCATCCGATTCCGCATGGATGGTTGGATGGTACCAAACGTGATGATGCCTCATCACAAAGGTTTACGTTTATATGTGTATTATTTTTTTCCACCCTTTTTATATTGGGCCACATGCAGAAGACAGAAGTTGTCTGACAGTTTGGGATAAAATTCGCAATTTTATTTAGATTTTGGAGGCCAGTCCTTGCGATCAAGCTCCAGATGATCACACATGCAACATGCAGCAACATCCATAAGGGGGGGGGGGAAAGGATAAAACAGTGAACTCCATGAAAGGTTTTTGGGAAAATAAATAAATAAAATTAAAAAATTTTTTTAAAAAGGAATGAAAAGAAAGTCACATCATCCCATGGGGCTGCATGTCTCACATCCGTGTTCCAAGACTAAATAAATGTATTTTTTTTGGACACTATGTGGAGCTGTTGAGCTCATAATAAGCTTGAGAAGTTGAGACGCCCTTAACTAGAGGGTCAACAAAGATGTGATGACCTTCTGTCTTGGAGAAGAAGCACTGAGATATATATATATATATATATATATACACACACACTACTCACAAAAACGTAGGGATATTCAGCTTTCAGGTGATATTTCAGGATGAACCTAAAATGCACTATAACCTTTACAGGTGAACTTAATTTGACCTTCTCTAAACTTTTGAATGCACATGTCCAACTGTTCAATGTTTCAGTACTTTTTGCACAACTTGCTGTTCTCTAACAAGGAGCTGAACGGCAAAATTCACAACAGGTGTTTGATCCATGAATCGACCAATACATTTCCTGGTTCAATTAGAATTGGTATTTCAAACAGTCCTCTTCATCATGCTGTTCACATGTTGACATCATGAGACCAATACGACACCTAACAACTGATCAACAGTAACTCGCCATTACGAGGCTTCAAACAGGATGTTCTCAGAGGGAAGTGGCCACTGAGCTTAGAGTGTCACAGAGTGTCATCAGCAGGTTGCAACAGAGATACAGAGACTGGAAGAGTCACAGAAAGGCATAGAAGTGGCCACATCCCACACTGATGACCACTTCATTGTGAACAGTGCCCTGCAGATGATGAAGCCACTCAACTCCAGGCACATTTAAGGGAGGTGAGAAGCACCCAAGTGTCACGTCAGACCATTCAAAACCGTTGACATCAGCGTGGTCTGCGTGCTAGACGACCTGCAAGGGTACCTGACCACACCACCAGGCACAGGCATCATCGTCTTGCACAGGCCAGGGAGCATTTACGCTGGACGGGGGACCAGTGGCCTCAGTGCTGTTCTCTGATGAAAGTCGATTCACGTTGAGCAGAAATGATGGCCGCCAACGATGTTGGAGACGTCAAGGAGAGCGCTATGCGTCAGCCACTGTTGTCACCAAATGAGCCTTTGGTGGTGGTGGTGTTACAGTGTGGGCAGGTCAAGGCCTAATTTCATGTTCATGGACGACAATGCTCCAGCTCATGGAGGTGGCATCATTAGGGAACGGCTGCTGGAGACTGGGGTACCTCAAATGGAGTGGCCTGCACTTTCTCCAGACCTGAATCCCATAGAAAACTTATGGGATCAGCTGAGTCGCCGTGTAGAGGCTCGTAACTTTGTACCCCAGAACCTCAATGACTTGAGGGCCGCCCTTCAAGAAGAGTGGGGGGCCAGGCCTCAGCAGACAATAAGTCGACTTGTGAACAGCATGAGACGTGGTTGTCAAGCTGTAATTGATGCTCTGACATTTTTTGTTGTGGTCTAACCACCACTGTTGTTGGCTTTTGTTTAAAAAAATAGTTTAAGATGAGGAAATCGCCATTGCATGCTTCTACTTAAATGCCCTACTTTCATGATATAATATCACTGTAGCGTGAACTTTTTACATTTTCCATAAATTTCACCCGAAAGCCAAATATCCCTAACCTTTTGATTGTAGTGTGTGTGTGTGTGTGTGTGTGTGTGTGTGTGTCTGTGTGTATATATATATATATATATATATATATATATATATATATATATATATATATATATACACACACACACACACACATATACATATACATATACATACATACACACACACATATACGTATTTATTGCTTTTTCTACATTTTCGTGAATTGAATGCTGTGGTCACCTATTCGGCCTCTTGGAGCTGTCTTAAGTGTCTCATGTTTCTTTGAAAACTCATATTTAATGTGCTTATTAGTCAGACCTCTTTTAGAGCGGACACACCTTTTAATTGGCAATCATCTAACATGACTCACCATTAGGGCTGCATTTTTAAATGCGATTTGATTAAATCAAAACTCCGGCGGTCACTTCCGTGTCATCAGAAATCCAAATGATGTCTCTCCATTGACAGGACGACCAGCCCCGATGGCCCCCGATATTTTGCCACGGCATCGGATGCTTCTAAAGGCTGGCAGGCAGAGGTCAAAGGTCAAGTCTGTGCAGAAACAGGAGAATCCTTCTTTGATCGCAGCCAGTCGTACGATGCAGTTGAAACTTCAAACAAGTTCCTAAAATGTGTTCACATTGTTTTATTCTGCCAGCACCGTTACATGAAAGTTACTTTACTCATTTGACTGGCTGTTGGCTATGAGGTTAACTGGTACTTGAGGTCCACAACCCAAAGAAGTTAAAGATCTTTCATTTGAATATTTGTTAGGTCTATTCCCGTAAGGCTGACATCAAGATTCAAGATTCAAGATTTTTATTTGTCACATACATATACATACTTCCATACATATATGCAGTGAAATGTAATGCAACGCACCCGGTGATAGCACACAAGAAGTCCTAGGAAAAAGTACAAAAAATAAAATAAAATAAAAAGTAGAAAGTAGAAAATTCCTTTCTAGGCAGGCACTTGCCGCCAAATTCCTGCCTCCCATTGAACCCCTCAAGCCTGTGACTTTTAACAAAATGGCTTCAGATGAATAATGAATAATACCACTCTTTATTTTCAGGAGTCAACTGTGCAGCTAAAAATCACAACCTCCTCAAGTGGGAACAGCTAAACAAACGGCTCTCCATTGTGTTCCACATGTTCACATATGGCCACTGCTGGAAAGAAAAATAAATGGAACCACTTTTCTGGGGCACACATTTAACAGCGGCGCTCCGCTCAGGGAGGGGAAGGTAAATGCGATGTAATCTATTTACAGATTACTCATTAGTGCCTTAAAACTCTAATTAGAAATTACATTTTCATTAGGGCTTCTACAGTTCATCTACGTAGCCTGACACCTTTTAGTGCTTCACTCAGGCCAATATATAATATTGACTTCTTTAGTTGGTAATTTAAAATGTGTAAATTATATGGTTGAATGTAACCCTCAGTAATTCAAGGCATTTTGAAAGCTATTTATACATTGGTATAATTACTATAGTTGTCACAATAACTGTAACCATTTATTTTTGTAATTTTTAGCCCCCACTTAAAATTGAAGTAGAGCATATGTGAGAAGTAAAAAATATATATATTATATCCAGATGAATAAACCACAGGAGAAATTATATTATGATGGCATGTGAAAACCATGTGCTTTTTAATTAAAAAAAAAAACCCTCAACAACAGTAATGATAATAATATGGCAATGACAATAATAAATATTATTATTATTATAACTATTATTATTATTATAAATATTATTACTATTATTACCATTATTATTATCATGACCTTTATTTATAGCACGTTTCATACTTGACATGCAACTCACATTGCTTTACATTAATATAAGGAACTAAAAAATAAATAGATAGATAGATAGATATTGTAGGGTTGGGGCTAACCCTATAATACCACTAATAATAATTATACTAATACGACTACTACTACTAATAATAATAATCATCATCATCCCCACATATGACAGTGCGCCCATGGGACACCAGGGGAGCGTCAAGCCTCATCCACAGCCCGCACCGGGGGTTGTGTCCGGACGCCCCCCGTGCCTCTCCCAAGACCCCAGTCTGCTGAAACCCGGAATGAGAGGACGCTCGAGTAGGTGAGCGAGCCATGCGTCGTGGGTTGAAGCCACGCGGGGCCGATGGGGGCTGACGGAGGCTGGCGGAGAGCGACGAGCGCCCGAGAGAGAAGCGCCACCCTCCGCGTCGCCGCAGCGCGGGCTTCGCGTGAAGGGAAGCCGTTTCCAGCGGCGAGCGCTCAGGTAACGCGCCCGCACGTCGCGGTCCCCCACCCCGGTCCGCGGGAGGTACTCCGACGCCTCGCCTTCGAAACGGCCGTTCGAAGGATGAACAATGGGATTGTGCGCGGGTACCAGGTCCGTTCCACACGACACGCATCTGGCTGTTTTGGTTTTTTTTTGCAGATGGAGGCGTGAGGATGGAATGGATCAACAACGCACGGAATGTAAATCCCTCATTGAGAAACCACGGATCGCGGGTGTTTTGTGCCTTCGCTGATGCGTGTTGACGCTATGTGCGCGTTTTGTCAAACCGCGACGCGGTGATCTGCGGCATGTTTTATTCCCTGTCTCACGCATAATGGTGTGATGAAATGAATGAAGCTTGGTGTGGCGATGTAATGTCATTGGAATTCATGTAAACTGCCATTGCTAATTTTCTGAAAACGATATGGACAATAATAACAATTGATCAGCGTTAAACCAATACTAAGCCTTTGTGGGCCAACCCCATTTAAAAGCAAACATATTATCCGTCTAAACCCATTTTTCTCCCATCTTCGTTTTCTGCCTCAAGATGAGATCGACCTAACGTCTGGTGGAGACCCCATGCACGCGCAGGGACTGAGCCGGACGAACCATGCCCAGCTCCCAGGCGCCCAGCGTGAACGCCAGCTTCAGCGACGTGCCCTGGGACTCCGGCCTCCCAGGCTCTGACGGCGGCGCGGTCTGGTCCTCCGTCGTCAACAGCGCGGTGAAGGTGGCGCTGATCTCTCTGATAGTGTGCCTCTCTCTGTTTGGCAACGTGGTCGTTCTGCTGGTGTTCCAGCGCAAGCCTCAGCTCCTCCACGTGGCGAACCGCTTCGTTCTCAACCTGCTCCTGGCCGACCTGCTCCAGACCGTCTTGGTCATGCCCTTTGCCATCGCCGCCACCGTGCCGGGCATGTGGCCCCTGGACGCCCGGCTGTGCCAGGCCCTGGTCGTGCTGATGCACCTTTTCGCGTTTGCGGGCGTCAACACCATCATTGTGGTCTCTGTGGATCGCTATCTGGCGATCATCCACCCGCTGTCCTATCCCACTCGCATGACCCCCCACCTGGGAACGAACCTGATCATCTCCACCTGGGTGCTGAGCCTCCTGCAGAGCACGCCTCCGCTCTACGGCTGGGGCACCATTGACTTTGACCGCCACCACAACGTCTGCTCGGTGATTTGGTCGTCCAGCCTGTCCTACTCCGCCGTGGTGTCGGTGTTTTCCTTCTGGCTGCCCGTAGTCATCATGCTGGGCTGCTACTGGATGGTGTTCAGGGCGGCTCGGAGGCAGAACGCCCTGGTCCATCCCATCCAGACCCACACCCAGATCACCCAGCAGGACGACCAGGAACCCTGTCCCGGCAGCCCCCAGCGCCACCTCCAACAGGCGCCCCCGCCCGATAGGGGCTACCCCGTCCGGGTCAGGCACAGACGCTTCCACTACCACTGCAAGGCCGCTCGGGTGGTGTTTGTGATCATGGCCTCCTACATCCTGAGCATGGGACCGTACAGTGTGCTCAACACCGTGTCCATGCGTTCCAGGGCAGCGGTGCCATCTTGGTTGTCCTCTCTGGCCCTGGTGCTGTTCTTCGTGCAGTGCTGCCTGCACCCGTATATCTACGGCTACATGCACCGCAGCGTGAGGAAGGAGTTCCTGGCTCTGCTGTGCGGGCCGTTCTGCAAACAGGGCCACCCGGGCCAGAGCTCCGCGGTGGAGAGCTGCTTCACCGCCACCGAAGGGCGCTTTGGCCCGCACCCCCACCTGCCCAGTCTGGCCGCGCGGGTCTTTCCCCTGCGCACTTGGGAAGAGGTCACCACCTCCTCTTCTCCCACTCTGGACAGGAAGTCGAGAGACAGCCGTAAGGAGACCACCTCCACCAGCCTCAGCTCCGAGAAGGACCTGGGCGTCCAAAGCAAATGAAGGGAGGGAACAGATTCGAGGATAGGGGACTCAACGACTGGACATTCAACCACGTTTCCTCTGAATTGAGGAGCTTATCCCACCCGTGTGAATATATCACATTGAGAACATGGTGGTTATTTATGATTTTTTTGTTTTTTTCTGGAGTGGTGGTATCAATCATGAGGGTGAAGTTAGTTTTACATTTTCTTGGATTGCCGTAAAGAATTAACAAAAATGAATGACAAAACAAATGCCTTTGGTTCTGGACTACAACAGCATTTAGCACATACAATATTGAACACTGGGTGTTTTGAAAGTATTCGTTTCACTAGGTCCAATTTTTTTGGGGGGGGGGGCAGGGGTGACAGAAATCTAGATTCATATTTTTGCATCTCTTTGTGTAATCAGTGCAGTCCGTGTTGAAACCCGTTATTATCTATGTATCCATGGTCTTTGGAAAGGATGCGTTGCAGCTTTTGGCAGTCGTGCCAACACCATGTACATTCTACAACTGTTACATTATGCTACGATGGGCATTTCAATCCGGGTTCAAGGTTAAATCAACTGACATTAGGCAGAAACGGAACACCCTTTGCGGGATTCATTTTTCATTTTCCACATTCGCCCAAGTGAAAGCGGAGCTGCCGTCGAGTCTTTCCGCGTGGTAAGAAGATGGACGCCCACCTGGCGTGTAGGGGTTGAAATTCCTATGCGGGGGTCAAAGCGGTTTGCCTTGCTCAGTTTGCTATAAATACAGGCCATAGTTGTTGACAGCACCAGCACAGCTCGTCGCCTCCTGTCATCTGCGATTACGATTTTAACGATTTCCGTGGATGCGGCCTGAGATTCGAGGATGCTCCTCCGCCGTCCTCGCGTCGATGAAAGCGAGCAGCTCCCGCAAAAAATAAAAATAAAAAAAATATATATATATGAACTCAGGTTATTATTGTGAGAGATGTTTAGCGCTCATAACGGTTTTCTCTCGATATTTATTTATTTTTTTGGCGGGGGCGGTCCGTAACTGCTTTGCGTTCGTTCCAAAGTGTCCTGTGTGCAAATGAATGGGGGTCGTGCTTTGTTTTTTTTCTCCCCCCCGCCGGTTCGCAAACACGTGGAAGCGGGTGACTCCGTCCGTCCGCCGGAAAAGAGAAACCGTTCATACAGTTTTTGCCTTAGCCTTTCTTTCTTTGAACCCACGTTTCGCTGGGGGTGTAAAATGTGTGTCTTAGTCTGGTTCATTAATGGCATCCGTTCTAAATAGAAAAGAGCACGAGAGGGGAAATGAAATACAAATTTGATTGATTAACGTGCCGTGGCGCCCATGCCATCGGATCTTTTTTACAGGTCGATTCTATGCTACGACGAACCCACTGAACACATCAAGTTACCTCATGTTTTTAACAGAAGCCATTTTGTTTGACGCCAGCGAAGATGGTGTGAGGTACAAAGTGTAAATGTTTATAGTACCTCACAACCCAATTCACTGGATTTACATGGCATATGAATTGTTGCCTCGGATCCTCATTAGTGCTCGATGACCGTATTTAGTCTTTGTGCTGTGGATTGAGACAGGTTGGGAACGGGGTGAAGCGTTGTGGCGCAGAGCGCAAAATGAAGGATGAGACATCGATATAATAGACGTTATCATCGTCATGGTTATTATTCGTATCTGTGGTTGTCGGAAAGAGCAGCTGAAATACACGGTAAAATGAATAAGTCTAAAGAAAGGACTTACATTAAGTTGGTGCTTGTAAGAGGGGGCGGTTTGGACCAATCACGTTAAATGAACAGAGTACGACCGCTGACGTTACGTCAGCATTGTTGACAATCAAGCAGCGCAAATCGCTGTTACAAGGAGGATTGTAAGAGAACAATGTTACGTGTTCAGCCTGTTATGACCTGATTGGATAATACCCGGCTAACCAGACCTGCTTTGGAGAATGTACATCTTCTAGAAACCACTGAGTATTGTAAAACTGTCCCGTCCCCCCCTTTGTTGAACTCTGTATATACAATGTGTCGTCAGACAAGACAAAATTAATGGTTGTTTTTATCGATTTCTATATTATGAGTCACCAGCCGAAATCACAAGTTGTCTGTATACAACTCATTAAATGAAAATCAAGTGTTCTGAGTTACACGTTTTTGAACCTCACCAGGTTTAGCATTATGTACCGTGATGTCGAGTTCAGGAAATATTTCATAGGACTCACTAACAAGGGAACTCAGCGGCTTTATAAATCCCGGAAATCAACTCAATTGGCAAAAGAAACATAACATTCATTCCCAAATAATCAAATGCATTTATTATTTGTAAAAACGTTATCACCATGGGTGATAACTCCACACTGCTAGAAGCAAAAAAGCAAACAGTGTTTTTTATAGTTACATTTTGGTACACCACTTAACAACATCTGCAAGTGTGCGTCATCTCTATCGTGATGGACTTGGGTGAGAAACATTCCTGTGGCCGCACACACACGGCATGTCATTAAAAACAAAAACAATCATCTTACATGTAGAATAAACTATGATACAGATGGATCAGCTCTCAAACAAACCAAAATGAAACTATTAAATAAGAGAATGGAAATGCATCATTACAATATAATGGTTAAAGATGTATATATATATATATATATATATATATATATATATATATTCTTATATCATTTAGGAAATAATAAAAACTGCTGATAGTTAAAGAGACTGTTCCTCTGTGTTCACGTTCCACAGACGGATACTAAAAAGAAAATCCTTGATAATCAGTGAATCCTCAAATCGCGACAGAAACATTCTTTGAGTGTGCATTGTACACGCTCACACGTACGCACGTCGATACAGTAGAAGCGGTGGAAAAACTGATCAAAATATACTGTAAAATTCGGACGTATAGGAATATGATCGTGAACCTTTTGTTTTCTTTAAAAAAAAACTTTTTCTGTTAAACCCACTGTATCAAGCTGCCAACGACAGCAGCCAGACCCCCCACCCCACACCTGATACCCAATGTTCAAGGTGCTACTCAAAATAACATAAAATTACTGGTCAACAGTTGAACAGAAGACTATTGAACACAACAGCGTTGGATTCCAAAACAAAGAGGACGGGTTCTGCCCTTGACGTTGCATTTTTATTTTTTTATTTTCTTTAGTCCAAGTCCGTTCACAACATTTCCATTTAAAGCCGGCGCCGAAAAAGCACCGCCGCCCGAAAGATCAAAGCGCCTCCCCCCTCGGTCCTTCAGTCCACCTTGACCACACTGTAGATTTTATTTACAAACCAGAAGCAGGCGAAGAAGCCGATCGTACCTGAGGAGAAATAAAAGACAACGACAGGTAACTCACTGGTGAAACCTGGACCGAGGGGGGGGGGGGGGGGCTCCGTACGACGAGCCGCTCGGGGACGGGCAGGGCCGGCAATAAATGACAATTATTAGTAGTATTTTTTTTTTTTCTTAAATAGCGATTATTTACGTAATAATAGGCGATGGACGGTTATCGCCGGTCACCCACACACGCAAATTTTTTTAAAAATAAATAAATAAATATCCCATCAGAGTCGCCAGTTGTTGTGTTTCTAAAATGTGTCCAATAATCCACCTTTCCTATGAATATACATAAATAGTTACATGTTTGCTTAAACACCACACGCTCCATGACCGTGATCACCATCTGATTCCCATCCCTCCCCTTTGTCTCCATGCTGCAGGCTCTGGTGGGACTTTACACGTTCTCTGGATTGTTTCTCCATGCGGGAGCTTCTCCGAAAAGGAGGCGATTGTGTGGCGCTGCTGTGGAGCTGCAGCGCATCATGTAACGCCCCGCCCCAGTTCTACATTTGAGTGTTAAATGTGACTAAATTCGAATATAAAAAATAAAGCATACAAATACGAATGGGATGATGGGAGGAATATCTGTAGCTCTAGCCCAAGGCGCAAGCCCCCCGAATGGAGTTTTTTTTTTTTTTTTTTTTTTTTTGGGGGGGGGGGGGGTTTTCCCCCCTGCGACCAACCAACCAATGAAAAATCATCAAAACGTTACACCCCTGTCCCAGCAGGCCGGCTTACACCGACGGCGTTTCGGCCCCGTGACTACCTCTGCCGCCGGCTGGATCAACAATGCCCCCCCATTATTGGGTGACGATCGATCGGCAGCAAACATTTAGTGCCCGGCCCGGCCCTGATAACAAGTACACATGAGGTGTGGGGCATTGAAGTGCTTCAGGAGAGCGACACTAAAAGGTAACCCATGTGTCCAATCACATCGCTCGGCTGCCACAGCGGCAGCAGTTTCTCTCTCCACAAAATCCTGATCGTCATAAGAAGCAGAAGCACCGGGGCTTTGCTTTATCAGGGTGTAAACCTGCAGTTTGTCAGGGCTCTCACGAAGAAGGCAGATAACATTTTAATTCAAGTCCATGGAGAGGATGAGTTTATCTCTATGTAGAAGTTCACGCTGACTGCTCATTGGGAACACGCAGCCCGCGACTGAGTTACTTTTCTGATCAAAGTAGGGTAGCGGTGAATAGACGTGGGGAAAAAAAACCCGACAGATTAGGATTATTTATATCCCAAAACCAGGAGGGAAGCTGAAAATATTTTTTGGAGTCCTTGGATTTAGTTCTTAGAGATGATCTTCTGACATCTGAGAGTGCCGCTTAAACCCTCGCGTTAAGATAACGTACGACGTCGCCATGGCAATGAGCCGGGGCCGAGAGGCAGGCGGATCTGGACCTAGACGGCAACGCAGGCGAAGATGTCAAAACGCCCGGGCGATGCGAATCATTCGTCTGTAAAGTTCTGTAGATTATCCAGTTTTGTTTTTTTCTTTACATATCCCTCATGCGTCGCGTGTGGGTGTGCGCAAGCGAGGCTCGACGAGGCCGGGGAGCACTGTTACCATGCCAACGCATGTCCATTTTTGTTTGTTCGGGGGAAGAGCATCTGAGGCTATGTACCGTTCATTACGGCCTTTTGACAATGTTGTTGTGCTAGATACATGCACAACCACAGCTACACAGCTCCATTTCGAGTACCGGTGTAGACGGGTTGCCATAACAGCCGTGATCCTTCCATTCATTACACTTCAAACCAGGGCTGCATTAAGTGTTTGTGTCGTTGAAGCTGGGGAGAGGTGCTTTTACTTGTATTGCTTGACCGGATACACTCTCTAAATTACGAGATTTAACTTAACCTGCTTTGATCAAAACAGCTACATGCATGCTATTTTGTTGTAGTAAACATCTGAGAAATATATATAATTTTATAGCAGGCAAGCATTACTGGGACAAAATTTTCACCAAAATTGGCTTCACCTCACCCCACAGATTTCCTATGGTCAGCCTTCCTCTACTCTTTAAAGGTCAATGCTTCAGATTATAAACAATGGTTATAACTACGTAAAACGCACGCAACGAGTGTTTTCAATAAGAAGTGTATTGAAAAAATGCTCAGCCAGCCGACAATATTGAACAATTTCTTTCAACTCAAGGATTTGTCGTCATCCCCTTGAGAAGCGCAGAGACCCTGGCGAAAACCTTTAAATACACAGGGCCTCTCCTGACCGGAGTGTGCGCGTGGTTTTGTTAGGCCATACGGTAAGAAAGGTGCATCGCATTGCCACAGTTACTTCACGTCATGGAGAAACTTTTCAGTTGCTCCGCTAAGTCCGCTCCCGCTCGTCACTTCGGCTTATTGCGCCGCGCACGAGTGGAGGAGCAGTCCATTAAAGACATCTGGGATTTATTTTGTGTGCATTAAATTATTATTAATATGATGATGATGATGATGATGATGATGATGATGAAGATGAAGAAGAAGAAGAAGATTTATTTCTCGGGCTGTACCCGACTCGTGATTTTGTCAATCAAATCGGATTTGACTGTTCAATGCGAATATGAACAGGGCACAGCCAGGGGCGGAAATTACAGTGGGGGAACGGGATCCGGACCCCTCCTTTTGGGAAAAAACTGAGAGTTGTCCCCCTCAACATATCAATGTAAACATAAATACAAAATTTTAAATAATCACGGCTCTGCGCTCCCTCTCTGACAGTTACAACCGTACCCGCGGCTTGCCAGCGATGGTGCGCCCGTGATTGGTTCACCAAAGCAGTGTGTTTTTATTTTAGAGGTAGGTTATTTTATTTTACTCCGTTTCTTTATAAAACAAAACAAGCACCGTGTGTGATGGGGACACGTTCTCCGTCACTCTCTTACCCCCTCGGTGAACCACAATACCACGGTTATTGTGGTAAGTTACTTTTACAAGTACAGCTCTACACAGCCTTAAGTCCTTGGAGGACTGACCACACAAAAAGTAAGCCATGTAAGGCAAGCTCATTTGTAATAATAGTTTTACACCAACAGATGATGTTAAATACACTGAGTTATTGCTTTAAATATGCTGTTTTGGAATGCGGTTGAAACTACTAGCTCATAGTAAAATGGCTGCTACGTTTTTTTAATCTAATTGACAGGAGAATTCCAGTTGCTTGCCTAATTTTTCTGTACTCCGACCAAATTATACTTGTTTTACTTACAACTTCCTGATTTTACTCCCAGGCATCAACTGAGTTTTATCTTCTCACATTTTGTGGCGAATAAAGTAGAAGTATAAAGTAAAGTAAAGTAAATGCTCAGACCCAAGATCTGTTCGTACGAATACAGAGCGAGTAAATGTGATAACTCACCCGTAAAGAGGAAGAAGATGAGCACCATGATCAGGGTGTAGCCGAAGTAGAGGATGGTGCTGGCTGCACCAATGATCTGGAGCTTGGAGAAGAAATAATGGATGGCGTAGACGAACAGATAGACGGCTGTGAACCCACTGGTCAGGAAGGAACGCCACCACCAGTGGTAATCCTGGACGGAGGTTTTACACGTTAGGATGCAGGAGCTCTTTTTAGCATTTTGGTTTTTTGCCGCCTTTTGGCAGTCAAAGCCTACTAAATCTAGATACGGAGAGCAGATTATTTTAATTATTATCAACGTTGAAAAAGTAACTCAAATCTCAAAGACAGATGCGCATGGGGCCTGGATACCAAGGTCAGTAAGTTTGGACATTAAAATTTTCTCAAGGAGTATTACTGCCCAGTCTAACCCTAACAGAAAATAGACAGGTTTTTTAAAGTTGTAATCTGCTTATTTTGTTGAAAAACAATCCCTTATTTGATACTTTATTATCTGGTACCTTATGAGAAACGGACATTCAATGTATTTGTGTTATGCGTGTGCTCCTCTGTATGTTGTTTCCATTGTTGGTGGCAGGGTCTTCCACCCCACCACCTCAAGTGAGCAAGACAAAAAAATAAAAAATAAATAAATAAATAAATAATAATAATAATAAAAATTGAAAAGAAGAGGGCGTACTTTTGAGAAAAGCATTTAACTTTGAGAAAATAAATAGGTGAACCATAAACCAAAAGAAAGGTGGAGTTTAAATGGAATTCTGGGATTCATTGTTTTACCTCTGCACAAAGGTGGAAATAGCAGAGCAGGATCGTGGCCTCTGAGCATGTGATCAGCAGAATGATGAAGACCAGGAAGAGGAAACCAAACATGTAGTACATTTGGTGAGACCTGAAACACAGACATGCCTCTTAAACTGACTGGGAGAATAATAAATCAATGGACAAACGTTTGGCTGCAGGGCTTTGCTTTCTGCAGGGTTGGCTTTCTCCCTCGACACTTGGAAAAACAGGAATTTCCAAACAGAATCTCTTTTTTTACCAAATGCTGTTGAGGATGAAGAAGAGCTGGATGAAGATGCAGCCAAAAGGGAGGATGCCTCCCATGACGATGCCGGGGATTGGTTTGGTGAAGAAGGACTGCTCTGGAATCTGACGAGGGATCTGGTTGGTTCGCACAGGCTGCTCTATTGCCTGTGGCAGAACACATCACACGGACATGTTGTGAGACAATACACCGGTCTGACATGTAAGGCAGTGACATATAGCTAGGAATGCAAAGTGTAACACACTTAAATCGAATTAAAAGAGAAATCTTGCAATTGCCTACACGATACAAGTCCTAGTAGCAACGCAGTGAAAACACAATGCAATATACATTAAAGACTTAATAGACCATTATAGACTTAATAGAAAAACTTTCAAAAAATAAATCAAGTCAATTTTATGTAAATTCTGTAACAACGTAATCTCCATAAAGTAAAATTACATCTGTTGATTTTTAAACCCGCTTACATTACATGGCCATCTGCCAACATTTGTTTATTTCCTTTGTATACAAGCTTTTTAATATACAAGTATGTAAAAAAGTCAATACCTTCATCAATCTTATTCACAATTTCTTATTTTTTTTATATCATTTTGATAGATTTCACACTTTTAATGACCTGCCTGATCACAAGCATGACAAGGCCTAACTCACAGGTTTCTTGAATCCGAAGTAGGCCCCGACGAAGGTGAGGGGTACAGAGATCCCGAACCACAGAGCCAAGATGGCCACTAGGGTACCGAAGGGGATCGCTGCCGAGGAACCCTCCACCCAGAGGATCAGGTTCATGAGGAAGAAGTCTGCGAACACAATCCTAGAGAGGGGAAGCGGAGGGAACATGAGGAGAAGGAATATAAAGCAGGCAGAAAGGTAGGCTGTGCCCCGAACAAAAGGCTGGAAATTAAACCAGCAGTTCCATCCTGTGACTTTTTTGAACCGGAGAACAAGATTAATCAAAGTCAGACATTGTGTTAACTTGAGTGCTGTACAGGAACTTCCACAACAGCAAAATAATTAAGTAAATATACTGTATATATACACACTTGTGCCCACAAGTTTACATACCCTGGGAGAATTTATGATTTCTTGGCCATTCTTCACAGAATATGAATGATAACACAAAAACCTTTCTTCCACTCATGGTAAATGGTTGGGTGAAGCTATTTATTGGCAAACAACTGTGTTTACACTTTTTAAATCAAAATGACAAAAGAAAGTACCCAAATGACCCTGACCAAAAGTTTACATACCCCAGTGACTTTGACCTGATAACATGCACAAAAGTTGACACAAACAGGTTTGAATGGCTAATCAAGGTTCCCATCCTCACCGGTGACCTGTTTGTTTGTAATTAGTGTGTGTGTATAAAAGGTCAGTGAGGTTCTGGGCTTCTGACAGACCATTGCATCTTTCATCCAGTGCTGCACAGACATTTCTGGATTCTGAGTCATGGGGAAAGCAAAAGAACTGTCAAAGGATCTGCGAGAAAAGGTAATTGAACTGCATAAAACAGGAAAGGGGTATAAAAACATATACAAGGAATTGAGAATGCCAATCAGCAGTGTTCAAACGCTGATTAAGAAGTGGAAAATGAGGAATTCTGTTGAAACCAATCCACGGTCAGGTAGACCAGCAAAGATTTCAGCCACAACTGCCAGGAAAATTGTTCGAGATGCAAAGAAAAATCCACAAATAACTTCAGCTGAAATACAGGACTCTCTGAAAAATTGTGGTGTGGCTGTTTAAAGATGCACAAGAAGAAGGCACTTGAAGAAAAATGGGCTGCATGGTTGAGTCGCCAGAAGAAAGCCATTTCCCCGTAAATGTCACAAAGTATCCCGCTTACATAATGCTTAACAGCACAGAGACAAGCCTCAAAACTTCTGGAACAAAGTCATTTGGAGTGATGAGACCAAAATTTAACTTTTTGGCCACAACTATAAACGTTACACTGGGAGAGGAGTCAACAAGGCCTATGATGAAAGGAACACCATTCCTACTGTGGACACGGAGGTGGATCACTGATGTTTTGGCGATGTGTGAGCTACAAAGGCACAGGAAACTTGGCCAAAATTGATGGCAAGATGAATGCAGCATGTTATCAGAAAATACTAGAGGAAAATTTGCACTCATCAGCCCGGAAGCTGCGCGTTGGACGTTTTTGGACATTCCAACATGACAATGATCCAAAACACAAGGCCAAGTCGACCTGTCATTGGCTACAGCAGAACAAAGTGAAGGTTCTGGAGTGGCCATCTCAATCTCCTGACCTCAATATCATTGAGCCACTCTGGGGAGATCTCAAATGTGCAGTTCATGAAAGACAGCCCAAGAACTTACAGGAACTGGAGACACCTCCAAAAAATAAAGAACCTCGTCCACAACTACCACAAAAGACTTCAAGCTGTCAATGATGTTAAAGGGGGCAATACACGGTATTAATAACTGGGGTGTGTAACTTTTGATCAGGGTCATTTGGGTACTTTCTTTTGTCATTTTGATTTAAAAAGAGTAAACACAGTTGTTTGCCAATAAATAGCTTCACCCAACTATTAACCATGAGTGGAAGAAAGGTTTTTGTGTTATCATTCATATTCTGTGAACAATGGCCAAGAAATCATAAATTCTCCCAGTGTATGTAAACTTGTGAGCACAAGGGTTTAGTATCCCCCCCCCCATCTTTTTCCATATCATCATGGTTTTAATTTGCTCGGACAAACTGCCCATATGCCTTTATTATGGATTATGTTTAAATGATTTAAGACCTGTATGAAGTTGACCCCCATTCACTTACACTATACAGTATCATTTCTGCAAGAGAATGTCTGTCATAACCATCGATGGTTGGATGAAAATTAAAATCAAATTTTAATGATCAACGAGATCTCACTTTAAATAGAAATTAAGAATAAGCATAAACAATAAAGCAATCCCAAACATTCCTTAAGATCAGTGGTCATCAGCCTTTCTGGAGAGAGAAACAGTGCAGGGGACCCACTCTTTTGTTTTTAAGTAAAATGTGTTACATTTTAGGCCTGGCCTATAAAATGCCTTATCAACCTCTTTATACAGTGGGGCAAAAAAGTATTTAGTCAGGCACCAATTGTGCAAGTTCTTCCACTTAAAAAGATGAGAGAGGCCTGTCATTTTCATCATAGGTACACTTCGACTACGAGAGACAGAATGGGGGGAAAGAATCCAGGAAATCACATTGTAGGATTTTTAATGAATTAATTGGTAAATTCCTCTGTAAAATAAGTATTTGGTCACCTACAAACAAGCAAGATTTCTGGCTTTCACAGACCTATAACTTTTTCTTTAAGAGGCTCCTCTGTCCTCCACTCGTTACCTGTATTAATGGCACCTGTTTGAACTCGTTATCAGTATAAAAGACACCTGTCCGCAACCTCAAACAGTCACACTCCAAACTCCACTATGGCCAAGACCAAATAGCTGTCAAAGGACACCAGAAACAAAATTGTAGACCTGCACCAGGCTGGGAAGACTGAATCTGCAATAGGTAAGCAGCTTGTTGTGAAGAAATCAACTGTGGGAGCAATTATTGGAAAATGGAAGACATACAAGACCACTGATAATGTCCCTCGATCTGGGGCTCCACGCAAGATCTCACCCCGTGGGGTCAAAATGATCACAAGAACGGTGAGCAAACATCCCCCAACCACAAGGGGGGACCTAGTGAATGACCTGCAGAGAGCTGGGACCAAAGTAACAAAGGCTACCATCAGTAACACACTACGCCGCCAGGGACTCAAATCCTGCAGTGCCAGACGTGTCCCCCTGCTTAAGCCAGTACATGTCCAGGACCGTCTGAAGTTTGCTAGAGAGCATTTGGATGATCCAGAAGAGGATTGGGAGAATGTCATATGGTCAGAAGAAACCAAAATATAACTTTTTGGTAAAAACTCAACTTGTCGTGTTTGGAGGAGAAAGAAAGCTGAGTTGCATCCAAAGAACACCATACCTACTGTGAAGCATGGGCGTGGAAACATCATGCTTTGGGGCTGTTTTTCTGCAAAGGGACCAGGATGACTGATCCGTGTAAAGGAAAGAATGATTGGGGCCATGTATCGTGAGATTTTGATTGAAAACCTCCTTCCATCTGCAAGGACATTGAAGATGAAACGTGGCTGGGTCTTTCAGCATGACAATGATCCCAAACACACCGCCCGGGCAACGAAGGAGTGGCTTCGTAAGAAGCATTTCAAGGTCCTGGAGTGGCCTAGCCAGTCTCCAGATCTCAACCCCATAGAAAATCTTTGGAGGAAGTTGAAAGTCCGTGTTGCCCAGCGACAGCCCCAAAACATCACTGCTCTAGAGGAGATCTGCATGGAGGAATGGGCCAAAATACCAGCAAGTGTGTGAAAACCTTGTGAAGACTTACAGAAAACATTTGACCTCTGTCATTGCAAAAAAAGGGTATTGTGAGTAAGTATTGAGATGAACTTTTGTTATTGACCAAATACTTATTTTCCACCATAATTTGCAAATAAATTCTTTAAAAATCAGACAATGTGATTTTCTGGATTTTTTTTTCTTCTTCTCATTTTGTCTCTCATAGTTGAGGTTTACCTATGATGACGATAACAGGCCTCTCTCATCTTTTTAAGTGGGAGAACTTGCAAAATTGGTGGCTGACTAAATACTTTTTTGTGTGTGTGTGTGTGTGTGTGTGTGTATATATATATATACACACATATACATACACACACACACACACACACTCAGTTATGGTTCCTGTTTTGTTTTTTTTTTAGATTTATTTCCGTTGATTTAAGTTCTGTGTGGGGAAGAAATAAGAGTGAAATCCACCTTTTTCTTGTTTCACGAATTAAAAAAAAAAAGGTTTTCACAAATCTGAACGGTTGAAGACCACTGCTTTAGATAACACGAGAGTGAACCTACCCGGGGCATAGCAGTGCGGTCAACAGGACGTTGGTCTTCCACTTTTCACCTCCAAAAGCTAAAGACAGAAGTAGGAATTGAGATTAGAATATCACTTCACCGCAAACATGGCTGTCCACTGCCAGTTATTGGATTCCGCTAAATGTTTGAGACATGCCGATATTTACACGCTACATACATAATATCAGTCAATATTGGTAAGCCTTAACCTGATTGGAAAAGGCCCATGAGGAAAATTTGTTTGTGTGACTATACTTACTTTTGTAAAGCCGTGCAGACACATAGCCGGCTGGGGTGCCGAGCAGGACCCAGAGTACAACAGCACAGGTCATCAGCGCTCCTCTGTTGGCCGGACTCAAGAAGCCCAAACAGGCCAGGACTAAAATAACACATTAAGTATTCTTTAGTGTACAGGACCACAGACGGGTTTCATTTATGTGAAAATCTGCCAATTGCTGCTTATCATGAAAACCATGCAGCTAGAGACACACACCGACACTTTAAAAATCAATAAACCCTCTCCTTTGTAGGGAAAAAAGGAATTGCTTCTGACAAGTGCTCCGTGGCTTTGCTGGCTCAATGGATGCCAGTAGCCATGACGACACAGCGACTATAGTTTCCAGGAGGCAGGATTTTATACAGCTGGGTTGAGCTATCTATACGCTTCAGCATTGTGATCATTTGTTTTCCCAACCTTGTTCGATATTGAATGTCGATTTATGCATCAAATTCAGTATCAGACCCGATAGCAATACCGATTATCGACATGTTTACAATACAATATTACACTGGCTCCGCGCCTCGGTGCAAAGCCAGTGTGCCAGGCCAGCCAAGCCTCGCCCCCACCCACCCAGGAATGTCGTTGTGTAAAGCCCTGTGTGTGGGTAGGGCTGGGCCGGTTATTTCATAATCAGGCGATCGATGGTTATCGATGTTCACCGACACGCAAAAAAAAAAAAAGTCATTAATCACTTAACATTTTTCTAAAATGTATGAAATAATCTACCTTTCCTTTAAATATAAATAAATAATTTCATGTATCCCTCTTAAACAAAGCCGACAATACAGTGCACTGTCTTTGGTTAACTGTTCATTGCAAAGCAAGCATTGTTTTTAATCTCCTATTTGCGATAGACTATGTAATAATAATAATAATAATAATGAATATAGCTGCAGGCAGCAAAACACGGGGTCCAGCTTATTCGTTCTATATACAATGTAAAATTCAGTTTAAAAGATGACTTGTCTATATTGTAATGCAGACATTTATGTAACTGTAACATTCATTTGCAATTTGAATTATTATGGAATCATTTGTCAAGATCACAAACACTTTCTACCTTTTCATTGCAGTTTGTTAAGTTTAGTTATAGGAAAATGCTTACACATGACGTTTATTACAAAAAAGTATTTTGTATTTTCAATTTTTATTTTAAACTATATCTTGTCATTACTTCCCTTGTTGCACTGAAGTACACCCGGAGTCTCTGTGACCGTCGATGTGTCTCGTATTCGTCAATTATGACGTATTTACGTCAATTTACGAAAGCAGTCTAATTTACCAATTTTTTTTAGTTAAGTTGAGTTGAGTTTTTTACTTGCATTACATTTTCAGTAAGTTCTGTTTCCATGAAATTTGAAAACTATGATTGCATATCTGCCATTTTTCCAATGCCTGGCTGGATCTTGAACGCGTCACCGAGCACATTCTTCAACAAAAACAATAAGCTCAAAGGCTGGCGAAAAATAACAATAGGGCTGGACCCCTAATATCAAATATAGCTGCAGGCAGCAATACACCATGTCCATAATCGACACAGATTACAAATTTTCGAGTTCCCATGGAATGTAACATCAGTCAGGATCAGGTTTACATCAGCATTACGTCTAAATGCTGACACCTCACGGTGTCTCTGTGGAAGGAAATGGCTCGTTGTGGAAGTTCCCAACAACACAGTTCCAATCAAACGGAACACTGCATGTCCCTCAGAGGCATTTTATCAATTTTTTTGACATTTGGGACTAAAATAAAACGGACACGTTTCAGACCCGTTGCTGTGGAGCTGAAAGCGACCTTCATGTGTGAGGACGCAAACATGGAATATGTTTTGGACTATTTTGGACTCCTAGGGTTTGTGTGTCACGACTGGCTTGAATGCCCGCAAAATAAGGACGGACAAGGCACTGGGTTAGATGCGAACAGAATGCGTTTATATTTACAAAAAGGGCAAAATAAATAAAATATAAATTTAAAGGCCCCCGGATGTCAGCAGGTAAGACGATGCACCCCCCGCACGCCCGCAGTCTGCAACCACTAAAGAGCGATGGAGTCTACACCACATAGCTTGCACGGTGCGAATGTGCATTCGTAGCCACAACCTGTACATTTGTAGCAAATTGGATAATGTCACATTCTGCTACTTCCAGTCAAATTTAATCGGTTTTTCACAAATTTCTACACCATATGCGGATCGATATAGATGAAACTTGAACCACAGGATGCCTGAGACATCCAGGTTCTAACGAGACCTTAACCGTCCGTAGCTCCAGCGGTTGTCCTGTTCCAGACACTTTTAGCCCAAAAAAGGTCAAGGAGAATATAATAATAAAACTCTGAACAATAACAATAGTAACTAATAATAAAAGAGAGAATAATTTGGACTCAAGCGATGAGGACGCTTCAGAACGCATACCTCATATATATTCATATCTGCCCAGAAAATATATCCACTACCGGCTGCTTGTCTGGACTTTCTCTTCTCCTTTGTCCTTCCAGCTAAATAAGTAATTTATGCTGGAATATTTGACTCAACACTATTGTTGCCACCTTATTCTCCTGCCGTGATGATAAAAACTAATGTCAGGAAGGGAGTTATTGTCTTCATTCTCCCCACCACAACCAGAGTGGAGCCCGCTTAAATATGGCTATTATTTGGACTTATATTATTGCATTTTATCCAAAGTTGACAATTGATATTCACATTTTGAGATAGGTGGATAGATAGACCAAGAGACAAGCAGGCAGACAGACAGACAGACAGACAGACAGACAGACAGACAGACAGACAGACAGACAAAAAGAAAAAACGCTCTTAAGTCCCCTCTGCCTTTGCGCGTCTCTCTGGGAGAAATGCCTCAACCTCCCACCCCACTAACCGTCCGATTAAAACCGGGGTCTGTTGGGTTGGGGACACCTCTTTTCATCAATATACAGCTGTTTAGTTCCCAATTTAATCTTGATGCCCATTCAAAAAAATGTTTTAAATAAACGATCAGCAGCAAAAACTTCATGACCGGCCCAGCCCTATGTGTGGGTTTACTTTGATATAGTCAGTATAGTGTAGAAAGAAAGAAAAGGCCTTACAGAGCGTGATGAAGGTCATGATGAAGATCTGGGTGCCCTGTCCTAGGAATACTGAGAGCACCATTCCCTTCCTGGGGGGGCGGAACACATCCCCGTGCACCTGCTTCCACCCAGACTCCTCCTGGGCATCCTCCTGGCGGGCGGCACACACAATCACGATCAAGGGAGCACTGACATTTTGAATACATAATGACTAAGTGACGTGTGAGCTGATCAGCGGGCGGTGAGTAATACCTCGCGATTTAACACCTCCTCGAGAAGACAAAACAAGACCAGAGGGAGATCATTGCTTTGCCAAGAGCGGCAAAATATGGTGTGAATAACAATTTACCCCGCTTGTGAGTCTCGTGTGTTAGAAAGAAAGACTTATTCACATCATATTTTAATCACATATTCTATTGTGACCCTTCCCCAAAAAAATGTATAAATCACCCACCTGGGGCCTCATTTATAAAAAGACGTGTGCACTACATTCAAAGGCAATGTTTGTTTTGATATATTTTTGTTCAAGGAACTTGACGTGAAAATGCGTGTACCTCTGGGTAAACCTCATCTCTCCCTCTCTCCCAAAGGCTGTCAGTCACTTATGTATTAAAATATGACTAACGAAGGAGAATTTTGCAGTGACAGACGCAATTTTACGTTGTTTTTTTTTTGGTTTTTTTTTTTTTTCTCCAGTGTAATTTCCCGACAAATCCAAGGTACTATGTTGTCAATGGCCGCTTTGGCACAATTGGAATGCCCGGCGCATGGGAGACTTTGGCGAGAGCAGCCATTATTTTAAAGTAAATTATTGGCGGATAATTGTTTTTATTTGAAAGTAATGGGTGTAATGGTGAAGAAGCTCAGCCACCAAATTCTAAGTTAATTGTTGCATGCAAAGAAAATAACGTGCCTGGAGTAAAGTGAGTGTGCAGGTTTCATGAATCAGGATCGTTTTGCTGTCCGTTTTATGAATCAGGCCCCAGATCCCCGGATTTTATCACCACATGAGCGTGAGCCTAAAATAGCTTTTATCGGTCTTACGTAGAGCATAGCGATTTGTCTTGGGGTCGACGGGACCTTTATCAAGTCTCCCTGTGAAATGTCAACATTTTTACACCTTTGTATTCCGAATGTTTTTCCGTTCGCTGCTTCCAATAATCATACAGAAAGAAACCTTTTTGTGCAGATCGTACTTTGATTGGTGTTTTCAGAGGATATGGTTGCTGTGGACGTCAAACACGATGTCCTTCTCTATAATAAACTCAAAACATCTTGAGATTTTAGAGGAAGACAATGAATAATGTTGTTTGCGATCAATTCATGCCCTCGATAAACGTTCTGTGATATGACAATGGCTATAGTCCCTGAATTGCTTTCGTAAAAATGTAATATTGCCCTTTTGTGATCTTAAATGCCACAGGACCATATGACAATTTACAGATTAAATGAATTAAGATTAAATTAAACACACAGATTAAACATTGTGTGAAAGAGCCAATGGTCATCCTTAATACTTGATATTGTCGATAGACATTATCCTTTACCTGGTCCACCTGATTGTATCTGGCAATGTCCTTATGGAGGGTCCTCAGCATGATCATGGCCACCATGCCGGACAAGAAGAGGACAATCACCAAGGAGTTCATGATGCTGTATAAGAGACAAGTTACACTATAGAATCAACCACTGTGTCTAAACAACCAGACCCTGATAGAAACACCATACACACACAGTGTGTGTATTTTTTTTTACACACACACACACACACACACACACACACACACACACACACACACACACACACACACACACACACACACACACACACACACACACACACACACACACACACACACACACACACACACACACAGCAATAAGGATTGAACACGTCAACATTTTTCTCAGTAAATATATTTCTGATGGGGCTATTGACATGAAATTTTCTCCAGATGTCGGTAACAACCCAAGTTATCCACACATACAAAGAAATCAAAACATATATGTCCATAAATTACGTTATGTGTAATAAAGTGGACGGAAACCGGGAATAAATATTGAACACATGAAGAATAGGAGGCACAAAACGGCATGGGAAGCCAAGAAACCAGGTGAAATCTGTCAGTATTCAGTTAGCAATCCTGCGAAATGTGAATGTTCCAGTGAGCACCATTGGGGCCATTATCCGGAAGTGGAAAGAACATAATTTCACCATCAACCGGCCACGACCAGGTTCTCCTCACAAGATTTCTAACAGAGGAGTCAAAAGAATAATTAGAAGTGTTGTCCAAGAACCAAGGACAGCTCGCAGAGAGCTTCAGAAAGACCTGGAATTAGCAGGTACAGGCTTGTTTAAAGTTTGCTGCACAACATTTGGACAAGCCAATGAAATACTGGGATAAAATAGTCTGGTCAGATGAGACCAAAATTGAACTCTTTGGATGTCATAGCACACACCATATTTGGAGGAGAAATGGTACTGCACATCACCCTAAAAACACCATCCCAACAGTGAAGTTTGGAGGTGGAAACATCATGGTGTGGGGCTGTTTTTTAGCATGTTACTGGCAGACTTCACATAATTGAAGAAAGGATGAATGGAGAAATGTCCCGAGACATTCTTGATTAAGAATCCGCTGCCATCTACCAGGATGCTGAAGATGACATCTCAGCAAGACAATGATCCCAAGCACATGGGCAAGGAAACTCTCCACTCGTTTCAGAGACAGAAAATAAAGCTTCTAGAATGGCCCAGCCAATCACCTGACTTGAATCCAATTGAAAATCTATGGAAAGAACTGAAGATCAGAGTTCATAGAAGAGACACCCGGAACCTTCAAGATTTGAAGACAGTTTGTGTGGAATAATGGGCAAAAATCACACCTGAGCAATGCATGTGCCTAGTTTCTTCATACAGGAGGCGTCTTAAAGCTGTCATTACCAACAAAGGCTTTTCAACTAAGTATAAAAGAAATTGCAGCGAGGGTGTTCAATACTTTTCCCTGTTTCATCCCACTTTATTACACATAACGTAATTTATGGACATATACGTTTTAATTTCTTTGTATGTGTGGATTACTTGGGTCGTTACCAACATCTGGTGAAAATTTCATGTCAATAGCCCCATCAGAAATATATTTACTGAGAAAAATGTTGACGTGTTCAATACTTTTTCCCTGTTTCATCCCACTTTATTACACATAACATAATTTATGGACATATACGTTTAAATTTCTTTGTATGTGTGGATTACTTGGGTCGTTACCGACATCTGGTGAAAATTTCATGTCAATAGGCCCATCAGAAATATATTTACTGAGAAAAATGTTGACGTGTTCAATACTTATTGCCCCTGCTGTGTGCGCGTGCACACACACACACACACACACACACACACACACACACACACACACACACACACACACACACACACACACACACACACACACACACACACACACACACACACACACACACACACACACACACACACACACACACACACACCCTACCTAAACCACTGGATGTTGGTGTGAGGCATAGAGACCAAGATGTAGTCCCACCTGGATGCCCACTTGATAGAATTGTCTTGCTGAGAAAGACAGGATTTCAATCACTATAGACAGAGCTATATATATATGTCAGAATACAAGAAGTACTATTCAGCTTTCCATGGGTTTTCAACATGCTGTTTGGTACTATTGACTGTTCCTATACACATGTATCACATGGCAGCCAAGCACACCCACACATCTCATTGCAATGCTTTTCCCCGTCCCTAACATCGACTGCACACGGCTTGAAAGCTTATTCCATCCACCTTGGAACATAATATATTTTATAAATTACCAATACTTAAATCTCCTGTTTTAACTTCATCAGTTTAACTAAGACCCTAGGTAAAAAAAATATTATTTTAATGAATTGCATTCTTTTATAACAACAGTTTGATCTATTTTAATACAGATGTATTTGTAATTTGTATCCCGACAAATTTGAATGCACCTTTGAGCATTTTGACAACCGTATCCAATATCAGTCATTATCAGAGTATGAGAAAAACATCAAAAGAAACCAAGAACAGTATCAAACCTATTATATATTTTGTCTTTCCGGACACAGAAGAATGTAAAATGCAACAAAACGTATCCATGAATCGACCTGGCCTACCACAAAGCTGAGAGAGTAGCTGTACGTTATCTTCACATCGCTGTCAAATTCACCAGAAACCTCCATTGGGGCACCTGCTCCACACACTGGATTCTTCTCATCGGCATGCTTGATACTGTGACAAAAAGAAAATCATTAAAACACATGGATTTAAAGAACAACTGATTGTGGGATTAGGATAGCGTGGGGTCATTGTGTGCTTTCATGCAATCAACAAGTCAAGTTCAGTTCAATTCTATACCCTAAAACAGTCACAGCCACAACAACCAGGGCCCTAAGCGCTTAATTGGCCAAGAAAAGCAAATCGCCAAAATTCCAAGCACTGAATGCCTCAAAATAATAAATTAATTTATTTTGATTATCAACCGGTTGAGTTGTACCTCTTGGGCTCCAGAGTCGCAGCCACCAGCCGAGCCCCTGTCCACCCCTCTGTCTCTCCACTGTGGTACTTGATCTTGATGTCCACGTGGTTAAAGACGTAGAAGGTATTGTTCTTATTGAACACCGCCTGAAAACGGGCATCTCATCAGTTTAATTTAACATGCTCGCATTTCCTAACCTATGATTATTTATATAAATTGACTTCCAATATTTTGCTCTATATGCCTCATGCATTTTCACATTGTTTCAGAACATGCCCCCAAGTATGGCTGAGTTGAATTTTGATTGTAATACCGTATACAATTTTGGAAACTCTACCTTCAGGCTGTTTCACATCAGGTCTGATATTTCTCGCACAAACTAAAAATAGAAAGCCGGCGAAATGTCATAATACCTGCAGATCTATGCCCATTTGCACACAATTTGAATTGTTGTGCTGCGATGGTGGGTTATATTTTATTTTCTAAGTCAGCTTAATTTAATCTGAAAAATCATAGTGTCCATCGCTGACAGGTTGGGGAGTATGAACATGTTTTTCTCCCCCCCCCCCCCCAATGACAGCCATGGTTAACAAAAATCTAAAAGAAAACATAGGCGGACCATAGTTACTGTCTTAAGAAACTTTAGCTCAGACTGTACCGGCACATACCCAGCAGAGTAGGGTTTCATTTCTAATGGCATCCTTTATTAAAAAAAAAAAAAAAAAAAAAAAAAAAAAGGTGAAACATCCATACAAACAGTTCATATATTGAATTCCTCTCCATGCAGCCACCTTTGCATGAAAGGTCCACGCTTGTTTTCTTTCGGGTTTTAAAAGTGTCAATTAGCGTCTGACATTCTATGAAAAGACCTTTTCACTGAGCAATCCTTCAGACGACCTAAAAGCAAATTGCCCGAAATGTGATCTGCGGAGAAGGCGTGCGGCGTCCGACTCACATTGATGACACAGGCATCCTTTACCCGCCCGTCCGACGTGACGAGGCACCCGATAGGAAAGCCGGGGTTGCAGTACATCTGGTTCTCCTCCACCTCGTAGCACCAGGTCACTGGCATGTTGTCAATGATCCTGAAAGAGGAACTTATTCACCTCAAAATGCTCAATTACAAAAAAAAAAAAAAAAAAAAGGTGCTACATTTATAACCTCGGGTTTGTGATCAATTATGTGCTCCGCTCACCAATGGTGCTGGTAATTAAGCTGCATTCCTCTCTTGAGGAAATCCAGTTTGGTCGCATCTTCCTGGCTGCCCTTCTTGTAGTTTTTTGTGCAAACTGCATGACATTCCACCTTTTGATTGAAGTTGAACTGAAAAGAACAAAAAAGGCGGTGTCTTGTTTTGTGAGGTCCAAAACAAGACACCGCCAGGAGCTCAAGGTTTCCCAAAAAGAATCCCCACCTTGTAGGGCGACGTCTCGATGCGCTCCCCAAACAGCACCTGCCCGAGGTTCTCCGACGGCCTCTTCTCTTCATCATCTTTGCAGAAGTCAAACCTTAGGACAGATGTGGAGCTGGGTGAGACGGCGACAGGCATTCTGGTTGCCTCCGAGCATTTCGGTAAAGCAAAGTCATCGGGAGACCACGGATACTCACACATCATACTCGTACGGCAGGACCGATTCCACCGAATCCAGGCGATTCACAAAGAGTTGGATACTCGTCTGCAATGAAGATCATTTGTCTGAGTTTGTTGGCTGCAGCCAAAGTCCACGCTGTGTTAACTTAGTTGAGACAGTGGCGCATGTTACACTTACTTCCATTCATGCACATAACATGTAAATTGCTATTAAAATTAAGATGTCCCACATAACTGTGAGAAGAAGCTTAATAATAATAATAATAATAATAATAATAACAATAATAATACCATCTAACTTCACAGATAGCCCAGGTAACTACCAGTACCGTTTTTACACCAAAATTAGCGGGTCGACCTGGGTGTCCTGTTCACATCAGAGCCGATGAAAATCCGGGTCTATTGCTGGGTCAAATGAATCCTTTACCACTGACGACAAATGCCGGATGTTAGCGGGTGTTACCGGTCTTTTTGGCGCAGTGGGAAGGACTGTGACCGGTATTGTTGGCTGTCTGATGTGGCACGACCCGGTTACGCTGAGAGCAAACTAAGCGTCCTAACTCCTGCTGTCCATGCCATGTCATACAATGATTGTGATTAGCAATTTAATTGTCTGGGGGTTTTTTTATGCCACACAGTATAAGCATCTACAACAATAAATATATAAAATGGCTTTAATTTCCCGTGATTTTGAATGGGAACATATGATTGCGGATTTTTACAGATATGTATGTATGTATGTATTGAAAATATGACATAACATAATTGTGACAGCTCTTGTCCCGACTATAGAAAACAACATAATGTTTAGTGTGCTGGAGTCCACATTCCACTCAATAGTCAGGGCCCCAAGACAAGGGCTCCCCGGGCAAATAAGACAAAATGTGATAAAATACAGGAAAATGTCTATTGCTAGGAGGATACCAGAAGATATCATCGTGGTTGTGTGCGCGGTTACCTGGCAGTCTTCCCCTCCTTTGCCTTGTTCACAGAAACTTACAGGAGCTAAACCCGGAAGATAGAACGCGGAGCAAGAACATACTAGAAACACCAGACGAGCCGGCGCGGAACCGAAGCCCAGCTTCCTCATTTTCAAAATAAAAACCTTCGCAGCTCCGTTTTTCCTTGGAATAGAAATGCGTCGGGAAGGGGGGTTTTTATATTATTAAAAAAAAAAAAAAAAAAAAAAAACCCAAAAGTCGCCTAGCCGTGCGGTTAGCCTCTTAGCTAGCTCCTCGGCTAGCTGCTTGTGCTGGTGGTCGAAGCGCAGCGCTGAGCTGGCTGCCTGTCACCCCGAGCACCGGGACTTCCGGCTCGGGCTGAACCAACGGACCAATGGGGGCCGCGGGATGAGAAGCGGACAGGCTGGAAGAGCAGGAATATTTGCGGCACATTGCTCGTGTCGTGCCATGTGAACCTGGGGAGGGACCGTTGTGTTACGGTTCACACATATGTATTATAAATATATTCAAAAAAAGATGAATGAATACTAAAATCCACATATCTACACGAACGACACACATATTCATATACATATACATTTACTTATATATCTCATTTGTTATATTTTTCTCTTCAGCCTTTCTCTTTCTCTTTCTCTTCAGATCTTTTTCTGATTCAGCCTCTTCGAATATTTTTCTATAACTCCACCTCCAACTTAATCCACCTACTTTTGTTTTTTTGCACAGCTTTTGGAGATGTTCGTTTCACTGCAGCGTATTTGTATGGTATTATATACATGCGTGTGTGTGTGTGTGTGTGTGTGTGTGTGTGTGTGTGTGTGTGTGTGACAGATATCAATATAAATATCAAAACTGTATATCAAAATAAAAAAAGAGGTGGCTGGAGTGAATGCACGGAGTGGATCCCGATTATAACGTTATAAACTCAATGACAGACTGCCACCGTCACGTTTTCGTGAAATGAAAAAGAAAACCTGGAGGCGTATTCTGCACAATGATGTCACCCCCACCCCACCCAAGAATCCATTGGGTGCATCCACTCCAACCTCCACTTCCCTCCCTCTCCATGTTATATGTGTGTCACAATCACCACGAAATGTGTCTCAGTGTTTGGGAGCTGAGTGGCCCTCCCTGTCTTCGTGTGCTTTGGGTGGGGAGCGCCGTAGTGTTGGGTGTGGACGTGTGCGACATGGAGTTCTGTTACTGGAAGTGAATTCCGGAGGAGAGAAAAGTGTTCATTTTGGGAAAGACGCACTATAGTTTTATGGAACTTAAGGACCCTCATGAGGTTACAACCTGCAACATCTGTAGTCGCCTATGTAAATTAATTGTACATCACCACAACTACATGTACATATCCAGCGGCACTTGTTCACTTTATATGTGAGTAGTGTGATGTATATCCATATCTTGTGTATTAGACTGATCTATTTCTGTTGGAACTGCTACAACTTAGGATTTTAGGATTATTTTCTTATTTTAATGTTATGTACATACACTGCGACCTCCTGCCCGTATTTGTAACATCGACTCTTACTTTTTATATTTGCCTTGTTATTTTATCTTTTTTTGTCCACTACGCAGTCATTGCCTGTCATGCCCCAAGTATTTCATTGTACCAAATGACCTTGTGTTTGTGTACTGTACACTTGACAAATAAAACACTTTGAACTTTGGAGTACGTACAAGTGTTTTCTCACGGGTCCGAGGAGCCTCGATCGGGAGCGACTGCGTCTGCTTTTGGTAGAACCAAACTATGGATTTGGAAGCGTCAGGTGATCAAAACTGGCGCGTGCCCGTTCAAAAATGTCAGACTTTCTGAGACATTTTAATGTCAGCTCTTTGGTCCCGTGTTCCACAACGGAAGATGAATCTGCCGGTTCAAGTTATCAAGTCTCCACAAAGACACAGACAGTGACTCAGTCGCAGAGCCCTGAAAGTAATCGCGCGTCCAAATTGCACCAAATTCTACGGACAGACAGACAGATGGACAGACAGACAGGCAGAGATTCCTAGAATTATAGGTGGATATCAATAGTGTATTCAACAAGGACGAAACAAGGTTCAGAGGTCATTCCCATGTGGGTTCCTGCTCTTGTAGGTATTTTGGGTAATGAGGGTGTGGGCAAACTGGCAAAAGAAAAAATAAAGTGTTGGAAAAAGAGAAGGTAGAACTTCTGAGCGGGAGGGAATAATGTGGAGGGCAGCCGTTCAAAAGTGGCAACGGAGAAACAAAAGGAAGACATCTGTATTCATCACACAAAAAAAGAGAGTTGGTACTGTGGGGAGTAGGGGCCGGAACAGGAAGGAGGAGATCATAATGACATAGTCATTTATACATTTAAATACTATTATAGTAGGAGAAAAATAGAAGAAGAAGAAGAAGAAGAAGAAGAAGAAGAGGAAGAAGAAGAAGAGGAAGACCTTCCCACAGATTTTCACATGACTAATTTTGATTAGGTTGTCGTTGTGTATATATATATATATATATATATATATATATATATATATACAACCACAACATAACCAAAATTGTGTATATATATATATATATATAAATACAACGACAACATAACCAAAATTCTGATATAATACGAAACAGGTGGATTCAACTCTTTTGTTCCGGCAGCTGAAGTTCAGGTTCTATTGATGTTTGTGT
The DNA here is from genome assembly GCF_960531495.2 of Zeus faber. Taxonomy (NCBI): domain Eukaryota; kingdom Metazoa; phylum Chordata; class Actinopteri; order Zeiformes; family Zeidae; genus Zeus; species Zeus faber. Next base: position 24,754,056 of record NC_137199.1, read on the forward strand.
GTGTGTGTGTGTATTATTTACAGTTTGTATTATATATGTATTATATTGTATATTGTATATTGTATTATATTAACTTGTAAATTGGGGTCTACAACATAAGTAATACACTATAATGTAAAACAGAATGACATCATCTAAGCCCTTTGAATTGCAATTGATGCAATACAGATGTTTAAGGTTAGAACTTTGGGTTGAGAGCTGGGAGGGGGGGTTAGATGGGTGGAGACCTCCACCCCTAGAAGTTAAGGGTCTTTTTTTTATGGCTTTGGAATTATTCGCCGCTCTCAGGTATGAAAAACATACCTGAGAGCTGAATCGAGAAAACCCATCAATCGTACCATTTATATATATTTTTTTTTTATCAGGTAATAATATGTTTTCATTCACCAGGTTCCCAGGAGGGGGGGTTAGGGCTTTACAACCTCCCATTCCCCAGGACATACACCCAGCAGATGTTTAATAAGATCACTGACTGGAGGACGATACGGTGTGGGCCTGTGGGCAGTGATCACAAGGCGCAGACCTGATGAAAGGATTAATTGATTAGAGATCACAGGGCTGTGTTTACAATCCAGACAGGATATAGGAATTTATGTTGTAAAAAAATACCATGTATTGATGTTACGCCTGCCTCCGCCAGTCTGGCTAAATGCACAATGCCATGGAAATTAGTTCCAGTTTATCTTTTTTTTCCCTATGAATTTGGAATCGTTTGTTTAAAATGAAAAAAAAAACAAAAACAACATGTTTTGTGTTTGGACTTTTATGTGATAAAAAAATTAAAAAAAATCCAGCTAAATAAGGAATAAAATATGGAACAAATGTGTGATGTTTTTTTTTTAACAAAATAAGATCTTACGGAACACGACTTTAAATTGTGGAAACGGTCCATACTCCAGTTGCTTTGGTGGCGCTATTTGCACCGATCACCGGTGGATTCAAACGGGCGTAGAAGAAGAATAACGGCGGTGCACGCAGAGCGCTCCTGGTCAGCTTTAGCTTAAACAGCTAGCGCTGCAGCTGATTCTTCTTATTAATCACCGAACGGTAATGTCTTCTTTTGAGCGTTAAACGCTGGTTTTGAGCCACCGACCGATTACTTGTATTCGTCAAACACACGACATCGCGGTATTGCCCAGCTAGGAGCAACTATCTCTTCGATCAGCGGCGCGTCTGTCGCCATCTTGCGCACTCGTCCTTAGCAATTTCAACCGAGCGGGGTCGTAGCATACGCGTGTTTTTATTTATTTATTTTCAAGCACAACGAGATATTAAGCGGATTGTTTGCTGCAGGCGAGAGGGATCCACCGCAACGCCGACACCATGGCAGAAGCAGACCGACCAGGCAAGCTGTTCATCGGCGGCCTCAACACGGAGACCAACGAGAAGGCCCTGGAGCAGTACTTCAGCAAGTACGGCAGGATCGTTGAAGGTCTGTCGGCATTTTTTGTTGTTTATTTTGGTCAGACGTACAGAGCAAAAGATAATACCAATGCGGTTTTATTTTCCGTTTTAAAGTACACAGCCGTATTGTTTACTTTATCTCATTATCCGAAAAACAACCGTAAATTTCAGCTTTGAGACTGGTTGCTGGTTGAGATACTTCCTTCGAAGGTTACACCATTTTAGGTGCATTGGTCATTATGGTTCCAGCGGTCATTTTTATTTGTATCTCAAAACACAAGTGACACTTTTTTTTTATTGCAGTTATTTTGATGAAAGATCGTGAGACAAACAAATCAAGAGGATTTGCCTTTGTCACTTTTGAAAGTCCAGCTGACGCAAAGGACGCGGCCCGTGAGATGAATGGAAAGGTAAACACTGGAGTTGGTCTTTGCCAGGGTGTCTGCAGGAACCTCAAATGTCTTAAACTCACTTTATTAAATATTAGGATTTAAAAGTCATGACTTTCCAACATAAACATTTTGTCAGATTTTATCCATCTGCATCAGTCAACATTTCTGTTATACAATCAGACTACCACTTAACCCAATACTTTAGAGACATTATTTCACTGCCTAAAATAATGTGCAAAAGTATTAATTTAACTATGGTACCTGGACACACCCTGTTTACTAAGAGTACTTTGCTTACTGAAAAAAAGGCAGAATTTCTCATTGCACATCTCTCTCAGTCCCTTGATGGTAAGCCAATCAAAGTGGAGCAGGCAACAAAGCCTCAATTTGAGACTGCAGGAAGGCGTGGCCCCCCACCTCTACACTCCCGCAGTCGCGGCCCACCCAGAGGACCCAGGGGTTCCAGAGGAGCCCCCAGTGGCATGAGAAGCCCATCATCTAGAGGTGACTTTAAGCGCGTTGACTTGGTCAATCAAAAGTATTTGGGAATGTTTTGTTTTTTTTTGTGGAAATGAGCACACCTTTTAAGTATGTTTCATTGTCTGTGTTTCTTGTTTGTTGAAAGACTACGATAACGCAGGGAATGTAGAACCCTTCTATAAAGGGATGTCATTCAGAGGTCCCCCGCCAATGAAGAGAGGACCCCCGGTCCGTAATGGAGGTCCGCCACCAAAGAGGTCAGCCCCATCTGGACCCATGAACAGATGTAAGTTTGAGGTGTAATATTGTGCCCAAAAAAAAAAAATCTACAGTCTTTAAGCTTTCTCACTGTTATTTCACATAAATGATTACTTGTTCTTAAGGTATTCACATTACTCTATCTGTATTTGTGAACTTGTTAGACATTACATTTGTTAGTAATTTTTCTTAAATTTCAAATTGTCATTCTGTGTAATTATCAATATTTAAGTATTTGACAAAATCAGTCGGAAATCACTAAAATGCTGCTTTCCAACAACTTTATTACAGCACCCATGTCCAGGGACCGAGATCCCTATGGGCCGCCACGTAGAGACTCTATGTCCAGGAGGGATGACTATCCATCACCAAGAGATGACCATTACGGCTCTAAGGACAGGTAGGGGAGTGACTGAAACCCTCTTCTGGTAAAAATGGTTCTTTAACATATTTATAATTTTTAACACTGATTATGTTGAATCTATGTTACAGTTACTCCAGTCGGGACTACAATTCCAGGGATTCAAGGGACTATGCACCCCCACCCAGAGACTATTCCTATAGAGAATACTCAAATTCCAACAACAGGGATGACTATGGCACAATGTCAAGGGCATCATACAAGTATGTTTGTTACTGCAGAGGTTTTCATTTTAGTGTTCGGACAAAGTCTTGTAAGTAGTGTTTCCATGGTCAATTGTGCTGAAATTTGGATGAAAGTCTGCAAGATGGTGTTTATTTTTTCTTGTTTCGATTAACTAAGTGCAAGTAAATTATAACAACAAATATTTTGATGAGGTAAATTCAATCTTTTGTGAGAAATTTCTTTAAATGGGCACCACCGCAAATGTATTGTACTAAAGGATTGAAGTGCTTTAATAATGATGACACATAAAATGAAAATTTACTACTTGTGTGTAGTGACCGTGACGGCTATGGGGGAGGCCGGGAGCCGCGAAACTACATGGAGCGTCCAAGCGGTGGCTCATACCGAGACTCCTATGATGGTTACGGTAAGATTTGACAACACTGATCTCACAAGCCAGGCCTGCAGGAAAAATGACAACCACATCATTAAACCACAAGTGGCAGCATTTATTTAACAGTACAACTGGAGATCCCCCCCCCCCCCCCCCCCCTCCCCATAGTGCTCTTTTTTTTTTTTTTTTTTTTTTTTAAACCAAGGAATCTATGCATTGGCACCTGAAATCTCACCCATAGATCCCCCCCCCCTTTTTTTTTTCTTTTTTCTTTTTTTGTTTTCCAATCCTTTAAGAACAAAACAACTCTATTCATATTGCAATCACAATGTTTGCCAATGCAAATATTTTTGTCAGTCACTCAGAACTAAAACTTCCTTAAGTACCCCCTGGAGCCCATGAAAGGAATCAAAGTCCTTGGAACCTCTCCTGACCACTCAATGACCGTTGCTCTTTGAAAGCACTCCCTCAAGGAGTAACCTTCAAATACGAAAACACAAAAAAAACCTCAAGACAACTCTGAAAACCTCAAGGTTATCTGCAGTTCTAACACTTGGATTTCTAAGAGGAAAATGGCTTCGCAAAACAATGGCATGCTGAAAAACTCCTCTTTGCCCATTTGTCCCATCTAAGCTTGGATAAATTCTGGCCAATGTCACCCAAACATTCCGTGTGTAATTTTAATGGATCAATAACTGGGAGCACTGCGTTGGTAGAATAAATTCTCATGTTGGCACAAAATGGGCACTTGTCGGTGCGAGAAACTGTGTAAATTGAAACTTGCCAATTACCTGACCCGTTGACCCTGCAGGTAACTCTCGCAGCGCCCCGCCCTCACGGGGCCCCCCGCCCTCTTATGGTGGGGGCAGTGGAAGCAGTCGCTATGACGACTATGGCAGCAGTTCCCGGGATGGCTATGGCAGTCGTGACAGTTACCCCAGCAGTCGGAGTGACCCTTATCCGCCCAGCCGTGGTGAGCGCATGGGCAGGCAGGACAGGGGGCCGGCTCCCCCGGTCGAGAGAGGCTACCCTCCTCGTGATTCGTACGGCAGCTCAAGTCGTGGAGTCCCTCGCGGCGGGCGCGGGGGCAGTCGAATCGATAGAGGAATGGCTCGCAACAGATACTGAAAAGGACATGAAACTAATTGATACCGTGGCACCTGCGTGCCAACTAATCACATGTTGTGGGAGGAGAATTTGAAAAGGTGACAAAATAGACATGTCTAATTCACTGGATGACGAAACTTATCTTTTCAGTTGTCTATCCTCACTCTACAGGTTTTTTATTTGTTTTAAAGTGTAAAACCTTTTTTTTTTTCTACCCATGTAATGGTACAGTTACAAAGTGAGTGTTTTTGTACATCAAGTGCTGTTGCGAAATTGCTATATCCCTTAGTTGTTTCTTTCCTACAATAAAGATTTTAGTCATATGTTGTCACCTCTAATTATATCACAATACCAGAATCCTCAACATTATAAAGCTTGAGTAAAAAACCGTCAGACTGTACATTGTGTGTGTACACGATGTGCAGAACGTAGCTGGAACTCTGTTCGTGCCAAATAGCTGATCGACTGCCTGATAACTACACAAACGTGTCCTTCCAACTCGTGTCCTCCTGTTCTATGGGGAAGAGGCAAATGTCACTGTCAGTTTTTCAATGTAGTTTCCTTGGAAATGGATCCATCGTCATAAAGTCAAAGTACAATGGCTTTCATCGACATAACCAAAGACCACAACAACCAAATGCAAGAATCAATCCAACTCAACTGATAGCCAGCAGCTGGTAAGCAAAGCAAACCTCTTTGTTTCTCATCTGTAAATGAGTTTCTCATTGTCCTGTATTGCTATCTCAACTCAAAAGCTGATGTCAAGACAACGTGAGCTGCAGGAGACCACAGAAACGGGGGGAGGGGGTAAAACAGGTCAACAGATTTTGTTTTTTTTATGAATAACTTGGTAGAGTCAGTAAAAAAAAAAAATGTCATTGTGCAAGAAGAAGTTTCATCCGCTCAACTGTGTTTTCAGCCATTCTGCCACCACTAAACCAGCTGACGCCACAATTGCTGAAGATCCATCTACTCAACCAATCTTTACCAACTTAACTAAAACGATAGGCAGCAATGTTATTATTTTTTAGTAATAGAATAGTCTGGGTAGTCGACGATATTTTCAGTTAGCTTTCCGTACTTGCATAACCCTTTTCATTTTTTTAAAGAGAAAAAGAAGCCATTTTTCCCCGTATCAAAGCCTTTTCTACCAGTACGCAAATCCAAACATGGAGACCATATCGGAGAGCCAACATCCCAACCACAAAATGGAAACTCAACCCAATGAAACAAACAGATCCAGGAATACAGGATTACTTTAATACATATATACACTGTAAATATGTGAAACCGTTTTGCGGAGTGTTAAAAATTGTGTTTTCATTGCAGGATGAACGACCTACAGAGACTATCCTCTGTGCATCATACCCGACTTGGTCCTCAAGGTACTGGATCGCTGGCAACTCACCCAAAGCCTGTCAAATGGTAAAGTTTGTGTAACTTGCAATTGGAAATTTCTGTACACTTAAGTATTATACTTTTTTTTTTTTTTTTTTTTTAATCAGACAGATTTCTGATCTCTAAAATATGGTAAAACTGGTATGAGATATGAGACCACAATTCTAAGTAGCTACTATGGTCATACTTTACAACTTATCTCAAGAGCTCTACAAATGGATTACCCCTCTGTTATTGAAGTGTTTGTGCGTAGCCACCCGGGTAATTACTTTGACTGTCCTCCAGACCCTAGTACGGACTGCAATGCATCGGGCTGCTGGCGGAACAACTCGAAGTGCAGCCAAGTGTGCCCCAAAATGAGCAGAAACCAGGCGGAAGAGCGGAGCCTGTTGAATTCCTGATGAGATTTTAAATAAAGATTTTAAGTATCGTCATCTTGTGTTCTTTCATATTAAGTCTAGTGTGCAATGACATAAGAGATAAGATTAACCTTTATTAGTCCCACACCAGGGAAATTTACATTTACAAATTTACATTGACTGTAGAGCAAAAATACAACTGCATCTGGAACCTCAAGGGATAAGAAGGGAAAATGCTCTCGAAATATACACACAAGTGCCATGGTTTTCAGCGCCCTAACCCTTACACGTTAGAGATTCTCACAGTGTGGGATATTGACTAATTTGACTAGGACATGCATTTGTGAAACACTTGTTCACAGTACCCCACAATTTAACAATCTCAAACAAATGCCCACACTTAATATGTATTCAGCCAACCTGTCTAGTACTTATTTAAGTGGCAATGGACAGCAATGTTGGAGTCTTGCCACAGATGTTCAATGGGATAAATGTTTAGTCTGATGAGGTCACGCAAGAAGACTGACCTTATCAGTCTTCTTCGTTTTAAGCCACTCCAGCGGTGCTCTGGTAGCGTGCTTTGGCTCTTCATCTTGATGAGGGAGAAACTTCCTCCCCAGTTTGACGTTTCTGACGGGAGCCGTTTGTAAATCCAGGATCTCATGTGTTGTGCAAAGTTTGTCTTCCTATCCTGACCAGGAATCCCAGTTCCTGCCGCTGTAAACCATCTCCATCGTGCCACTTCCACCAAATTTTACAGTGGGGAAGGTGTCATCTGGCTGGGGTGCAGGGTTAAGTTCACACCACACATTGTTTAGCGTACAAGGCAAAAGTTCCACTGATCCGACAACAAGGCTTTGTGCCACATCTTCACGGTGTCTTGCAAGTGATGTTTTTGCACATCATTCACAACTGGGGCTTCTTCCTCACCACTCTTCTGTAAATCCCCCCCTTTGTGCAATGCCTCAAAGATGGCTGAGCCATGAACCCTGCATTCGTTCTCAGCCACTGACTTCTGCAGCCCAGTGACAGCTGCTGCAGCTGCTCTAAAAGGTGCCGATCGGTACGTTCTGCAACCAAGTTCGGAGCCCTGGCCTGACCTGGGAAGTGTGGTTGCAGTTTGGTAGTTTCCCCGCTTCTGTATGATGGACTGCACTGAGCTCTAAAGTATTGTATGTTTGGTGCTTTTGAGCACCCTCCCCCACACCTGGGCTTCTCTATAGTTATATCCGTCAAATGTCAGCACAAAGTTAACACCGGTGCCAGGTGTTGACGCGGGATATGGGGGTTCAGCTATAGTTGGGGTGGAGGCAAATGATGCATGCAGAAATTTGCAACTTTCATTGAAATCACTTTTTTCACGCCACGTATCCTCAGTTCATGTCACGGCCCCGGTAGATTTTGTCTCTTGGGACCCCAATGCAAGGAGATTTTTTTTTTTATCGTGAAGACACAATTTAGTCCAAAATCCTACATCGAATAACGATAACTGTAAAACAATTATCAAAACGGTTATTATAGTACATTCTCCCACGGTAAAGATTAACTGTTATGTAATTTTGCTGGGGAGCCCACTGGAACCTCTCGACGGTCCCCAGACCTCAGGTTGAGAGCCACTGCATCTGGGAGCCTGTCTGCCGGCAGGGGTGATCGTCAGCGTGTCTGCGGGGAGTTGGTGGTGAAAGCTTCGACTCTTTCTTCGAATTCGCTCGCCGGCGAGTCACTCAGTGAAATAATGATCCGTTCGATGTTTCCGACTCTCGGTCCGCGGGATCCGGGTGGGGGGAGCGAGGGGGGGCGACTTGCGGCGAACGGCGAACGAGAGTCAGAAGAGTCGATCGGCTCTGAAATGTGAATGGGATCCTGTTAAAGTTACTGTTTGGACGTAAGAACACAAGCGGCGAATCCCAGAAGTTATCGTAGGTTGACTCGCGAAACTGTTTTATTTTGACAGTTGTGTCAGGGTGTGTTTTGGGGGGGAAGCGATTTGTAACTCACTCGGTCATATTTAATATGAATTGTGGCAAATGCCTTGTCACTTTTTTGGGGGGCTCAGTACTCTGTAGTTACTTTCATTTCGGGTCGGAAAATTCGCTCGCACTTTTTACTGGAGTCGCTCGAACGACTCGTTCCATTCGAACGTATCGTTCGCAAGTCTTACATCACTACTCGAAGTGTGCGTGTGTGTGTGTGTGTGTGTGTGTTTTGGCTTGCAGAATTGCGGATGTGAGTTGAGTTGCATGTCGATACGGAACAGAGAGCGGGTTTTCTAAAAGCATGTTGTCGGATGATGAGAATAAATTGGAAGAATGAATCCAGAGGAGCAGACGGTGACCTGGCTGATCTCACTGGGGGTGCTCAGCTCCCCCAAAAAGAACATCGCGGACCCGGAGGAGTTCCTCAAAACATCCCTGAAAGATGGGGTGGTGCTGTGCAAGCTCGTGGAGCGGGTCATACCGGGATTTGGGGCCAAGGTGAGCGGTTTGAAAACACGTTTTTTCTGCCGTTGGGAGCGGGGTTCGGGACGGTCACCGTTGCTGGGTGGAAGGGAGGGGTTGGGGGAACACACGATCAAGCACTTTCTCCGACGGGCCTGTTTTTTTTCCACGCTCATCGCTTACATTTTTTCGTCTTTTTTTTTTAAACATTATATATCAAATAAGCGTGGGCATCGGTTGGTTTTTTTTATTATATAAACAATAACTGTTTATAAAAGTCAACACGTCGTTTCCTGGGTAGCGCAAGGAAACGTTCCGCATTCTTGTCATCAGATACTATGCGGATAGAAACATCAAGAAAAACAACAACTTTCTCAGCAGAACTAGTCGCCCGACATGATGCTGCGCTTCGTTTTCACGCCCTTTTCCTCTTCCCTCTTTTTTTGTTTTAGTCGCGCATCGCGGTCCATAAACTACGCGCGTTGTTGAGCGTTAAAAGTTACAGATAAATAACAGTTGCGGAGACGTTACGTCACTTCCTGCTGCGGGCTGTCTTCCTGGTGCGCGCGCGTGTGCCCCCACGGACGGGTTTCTGGTGGTCGGGGTTGCCAGGTTCGTGAATTTACGGACGCGTCGCGGGATCCATTTTCAAAACACGTTCCCGGGCGAAGTAGCGTGTTTCGGAGGGGGGAGAGAAAAAACAAAAAAAAACAAAAAACGCACAAAGACTGATGGAGTCATAATATTTCATGGTACAAGCTTTGGAAAGGTACACGTTTAGACACCCACCCCATATCAGGTAATTAAGATCAACACCATATAATGTGTCCGCACAGAAAGGCCCCGGTTGGGTTTAAACTTTGAACCGAAAACCTTCCTAAGTCATGTTGCTCCCGAAGCTATCGCCGTGCGGGGAAAACGACCGCTTCGTACTCATACTTGTTGTGTAAATGTGTATTTTACCGATAAAACGTTGAGAAACGAAAGTGCCCCCCCCCCCCCCGGATTATTGCGCGTCACCTGGCAACCCTCCTAGTTTGCGCTTGTGCGTACGCGAAGGAGACGCAGGAAGAGTCCACAGCGTGCGAACCGCACAGCGTGACAGCCCGCTGCACCGGCGCCGCTTTGGGGGCGATTTTTCCTGGATCAATGCTCCGCGGCAACAGCGCTCTGGGAGCGGCGTCCCGTACGCGCCTCCGCCGGGCAGACAGCGCGGCGCGCTAGACCGAGGCCGGCCGTGTTGTTGACGTCTGTGTTCCGCGTGTGTTGCGTGCAGTACTGCCAGGATCCCAGGGGAGAAGCTGAGTCCATAGCGAACATCAGGGAGTTCTTAAGAGGATGCACGACCCTGAAAGTAGAGGTAAGTTCACTAGATTTCACCACACCTAGAAAATAATGTAGTACATACCTACTCTGTTGCACTACTCTACATACACATTCATATTTTTGCATATATATTTATATACAGCATTTGCTTACATTTAGCTTCTTGTTCTATGTGTAGGTATAGCGTTATTATTATTATTATTATTATTATTATTATTAATAATAATAATAATAATAATAATAATAATAATAATTAATAAATATATTGTTTATACACATGTCTATATATGTCTGTTTATTCTTCCAACTTTTTTGGACTTCGCCCCTTCTGCTCTTGATTATTTTTTGACGTGAGTTCACATCTGGCCATTATAATCTATTCTCATCTCTACTATCATCAACACTCCCCCTGCAGCCTCCCCACGGTGGCTTAATGACAGGGATTACCCTCTTGGCGGAGTAATTGTGAGATTTGTTTTTTGCTCTCGTTTGTGTGTGTGTGTGTGTGTGTGTGTGTGTGTGTGGGCTCCATGTGGAGTGGAGCTTTACAAACAGGCTGCCGTCAGTCACAGAACACACAGAAAGGAGGCTGCTTCCCCTCCGTGTCGACCTTCTTGACTCGCATGGTTACCCATTTTTACAGCGGCAATTTGTGATATTGATTTATTTCCTGTTGCTGAAATCTTCCTCGGGTGTGTAATATGGGCCTGTGTTATGGGAAGAAAGCTGCAAATGATTAGTGGACGTAGCGAGAAACACCCCCCCCCCCCCTGTGGTTTCCATATTGGACAGTTATTCCTCCACCAGCTTTATAAATAGTACTTTTTTTGGGTCCTGCTCACATCACTTGGGTTTTTTTTAAACAAGTAATTGAGTCAGCAAGGCTGGCTTGCTGCAAGTCAAGAGGTTCCGTTGTTCAGCCTGGTTGGTTTGTTATGTTTGGGAGGTCCCCATCTGCCTTTATCCACCCACCCCGGTCCATAATTAGACCTTTCGTGGCTGCACAGCAGCTCATGGGCGGCAGGATTTGGGACAGCCACAGTGTACCACGTAAGAGTTCTTCTGCGGCCTTGCAGCTTGCCCTGCCCATTCTTTGGTCTGTGATGTGATGGCTAGAAAACTCCCCATACCCCTCGTTCTTCAGCCACAGCCTGCTTGTCATGTGACCGCACAAAGAGAGCAGTCATCCAGCTTTCACTTCTGCTGTGGGATGCAGAAATAGGAAGGCACGGCAACTGTTTGGGCCTCCGCTGTATCATAAACTGCATGAGATGATTTGCTGCTCTTGGTCACTACCTCAAATAGCGAGGCGCACGATAACATGAGTCATTGGAACTACAGGCCCTGCCCAAGTTCATAAACATTTGTATTGGATGTTGAGTCTTGCATTATGATGTTGAGACCTGTGTGTGTGTGTGTGTGTGTGTGTGTGTGTGTGTGTGTGTGTGTGTGTGTGTGTGTGTGTGTGTGTGTGTGTGTGTGTGTGTGTGTGTGTGTGTGTGTGTGTGTGTGTGTGTGTGTAAATTTTCCATGAATAAAAAGGCACATAAAGTAATACTTAATATTTTCGTATGGATAGGCGCTGGTTCATAATTGATAGCTGTTGATCATCTGAAACTTCTGATCGGGCCTCTTCAATACCTTAACTCTGAATGCGGACACGCCGAACAAATGACCAGTGCCTTGCCACACAAACTCTATAACTGAGATGTTTTATTTAAAATGTGAAATGTGATCCTTCAGGGGAAAGAAGATAGCGGTCTGAGACAGAACAGAGAAGGAACGTGGGTGCGTGCATGCACGGGCGTGTGTGTACATGCAGCTAATGCATGTACACATCTAAGGTGAAGATGTGCAGTCAAACTGTTTGTTTCATTACCGAAACTTAAAAGTCACACAATATTGATCATGCTTCAGTGCCTTTTGAGTTGCTCAGTGTTTATCTCTCTGGTTATGGTGCCAGTCGCGTTGTTTCATGTGTATTAAATGTGGATTCAGCTTCTCTTAGATCTGCGTTCACATCACGAGCACCGGCGCTCCGATCTGCCACTATTGGCAGAGATAAGTTAAGTGAATGTGACCTACTTCTCTTCCTCTGCTGTTGTGCACCGGGGTCGAGGACGATATGTGAGCATGTGATATAGAGGTTTTGATTTTAAAGGCATCTCCTTGGTTTTCTTTCCAGGGGTTTGATCCAGAGTGCTTGTACACCGGGGAGAACTTTGGCAAGGTCCTCACTACTCTGCTGGCAGTCAACTTCGCCACGCAAGGTAAGAGATGTGCAGCCCGTAGTTTTTAAAGTGGAAATCCGTAAAGTCGGGTGGCTTACAAGTCCCAGAGTTCCATTCGAAACGAATTTTTTCATTTTTTTTCCTCCCTAACATCCCTACCCTCGTGTTTGGTCTAAGACGGTCAGTCTTTTCTCAAAAGTTTGCCTTCTTCTGATCCATTGATTTGTTTATTTGTTTCTTGGGGATATTTATTTATCCAAGGGTGCTGTTCTATTTTTATGGATGTTCATCCATATCAACCGTTTATTGACCACAACTAGCTACGCTGCTCTATCAAATTCACCACGGCTGCATTTTGCCTCATTGTGCCTCATTAGTGAATTAATGCCAGGAAAGGCAGACCCCGGCTCACCACCAACCATAGAAACAGCATATAGAGGAACACATGCATCACGCAAATACATTGAAGGGCTGTTTCTCATGAAGAACTAATGAAATAGATTAAAAAAAAAAAAAAAAAAAGCACAAATTTTGTAAATTTTAACAAAATAATCTAACAGATTACCACTTTAAAGGGTGAGTTTGCAATGACCATACAACTAACTAAACTGTTGGTTTGGTATATTTAATCTTTAAATGTTATTAGGTAATCCAGTGTTGCTAAATTAAGGGATACATGAAGTGAGAACGGATGTTAGGCTGTTGTTGTTAGACCTCTTCTCCACCTTTTTCTGATGACGTGTAGAGATTTTCTATCAATCATATACATGCCTTCAGACTCTATGTAGTTGCTCCATCCATACACCCCCCCGATAAAGTAATCAATTTCTGCACTACAGTTTTAGTAACACTGAAGTGGTTTCAGTTTTTTTGCTTCGTCCCTGGGGTTTAAAGCACATTGAGTGTCAGAATAACTGAAGAGCTGGTGTCAGCCACACTGTACTCACAGATTCCCAGCTGGTGCACAGATATGCCAGCTGTACGTAACCTGTGGCAATTTTCCGCACTTTTCCAGAAATGTGAATGCAACTTGTATGGCTGTATTTGTAAGCATGGGCATGGCAGCTGTTATCTGGAAAAGTATATCTGAGGTTTTTTTAGGGGAGGAACCCCGGACCCAGTTCGAGTCCTTCTCCCTATTTAGCATTTTACATGCACACCACTGCCTGTAAGTGTAAATGAAAGATGTTTGTCGTGCCACAGCTTTGGAAAAACATGGGCAAAAGCATTTTAAGTGTGGGTCTCTGCTCTCTATGTAAACCCATTAGACCTAACAATGCCCAGAAGCTTGTCACTAATCTTTTGAAGTGAATTTGACGTTGAGGCGGCATCATGCGATTATCTTATTTGATCAGATATGAAGGGGGCGGGGGTGGGGTCTGTTGTCCAGGGAAAACACTTTGATGTGTGTCTATTCCACAAGAGAAAAAAATACTGTGGCGGCCTCAGAGTTCAGATGACAGAAGGGCTTGTTGAGGCTGCTCTCCGCATGTGGGGAGTGGCGCGTGGAATCTGTGAGCCCTGCGTTGAACATGCAGGCTCTGGTCTAAGCCTGGTGCCTCACCATTTACATTCAGGCTTCTAACAAGAAGCCTCAATGTGAATGGAAGGTGATCCTTTTCATAATAGTACTCACAAAGACTCAAGCTAAGACAATCTTTTTTTCTGTGGTACATTTTGCACTTAAGGAAATTCAATGTCTTCTAAATACCTTTCACTAAATGGTGCACGAAGCCTATATACAAAAAAACATGCAACCCTAATAATCATTGATCAATTCAAGAAAACATGGAATACATTCAGTCTGCTGTACCTTTCCCATCATATTGATCGAAACCTGTTGATTAGAGAACAAATATTATTCATTTTAAGCAGTAGAGAAAAAACGAATAGCTCTTTGTATTGTTGCCACAAGTAGGCCAATGGCATAAAATAACCTTCCTTTGGGTTTCTCTTGTCAGAACTGCAGTGATTTGAGCCATCACTGCCCGCCTCATTGTGCCAGAGATTTCTCACTTTAAAAACTTAGATCATTAAAGAAAAAAAAAAGTTGTTTTATTGGTGCTGTTGATGTTACTTGAAAGTCCTATCGGCGAGCATCCATTTTCACCAAAAAAAACAAAAACAAAAACCTTTCAGGGATGCAACTAGGGACCAGAACTTTAGAGATTAGCTTGTAAATTCAAATTACAGGGGTGAGAAGATGTTGATTGTGGTCCCTCCAAAGTTATTTGAAAAATACAAATATTATTGAGTCTTCATCTGATGCGTGCCAAAGCCTAACACATCTTGTATGTTTGCATTTGTCGTGTTTTTAGACTGCAGTATAGACCTAGAGCCTCAGTATGGACCAGGACAGTGGCCTTCAGAGTGGTTTGGTTCAGTGTCTGAGGCCTGAGGGCTTCCATGTGTCACTTTGTTTCTGTGCACCATGAGAACACAACCAATGCTTGTTGTGGGTGTCTGCAGGTCATTTGAATATCTGGACTGGTTTCCATTTTGTCCAGAGTCTACTGCCCGTCACAATAAAAAGCCTCCTCACAAGCGACTAAGCTGCATTTTAGATAGAAGTCAGATGTGGAAGACAACCTTGCATGCATTTTTATTTTTTATTTTAATTTTTTAGTTATGAACAGTCAAGCTATTGGGGGGACAAATGAAATGGATGTCATTCTGAAATATAATAGGCTCTACACTACAACTGATGTAGTATCCAGTGCTTACCCTCCCAGCGTAGCAAGTTGATCAGGATGCCGGGTTGGATGAGGTGATTCAATCAGGGAGGGAGGGAGGAGGGAGGCCCAGCGCTGCGTAGAGCAACAGACCCTATCCCAATGAGTGATTAGCAAGGTGTGTGTGTGTGTGTGTGTGTGTGTGTGTGTGTGTGTGTGTGTGTGTGTGTGTGTGTCTCACAGTAACACTGTCCAGTCCACCTCGTAACAAGACTACATGACCGGGTGTTAAACATCAGTAACGTGTCTATAACAACGCCGGCTTTCCCTCTCATGGTGCGTCTTCCCTGTGCGCTTTGTTTCAACAGACTGCGGCGCCGAGCGGTCATGTCCACAGTCGGGATCTCTCTCTTCTAGTCAGTCCAGCTCCTCGCACGCGCTCTCCTCGGCCAAGTCTAAAGGCTCCCTGCGCAGACAGTCCAAACCGGCGGTATGCTTTCTCCGAATTCATGTTTTCACCGGTCTCTGTTTTGCGAGCCGACATGCTGACAACGACACATTCATGTAAAAACGGCACGGACGTTGTTCACATCCGGGTGGACTAATTATGTGGCCATCTTCTAGTCTTGAGGAGCTCTTCAGTTGTGTTGATTTAACATTTGGAATGCCGGGGAAAAAAATCAAGATTTGTTTAAAAGGAATTTATAAAAAAATTATCTATTTAAAAATGTTTTGAATTAAAAAAATAAAATAAAAATCTTGAATTAAGCCTTTTATTTAGAAATGTTCTCTCAGCCCCCAGCGCTAAGCTACTCCAACCCAAAAGAATGACACAATGTCAAGTGAATGACAAGGTTTAGTCAATGTCAATATTGTACAAAAATTCTGAAATTCAAACAATGCAACACCATGCGTATATAATTTCATCACATTGAAGCATGTCCAGCTGCTCTTCCAGTCACTGCCCCCCCCCCCCCCCCCCAAAAAAAAACCCTCTAACTCCACGCTCCTTTGGACAGGAGATGTCTGAGAACGGTGCAGGAGGGCAGGCGATGGTGAAGGCCCGCTTCAACTTCAAGCAGAACAACGAGGACGAGCTGTCGTTCCTGAAGGGGGAGCTCATCCTGGTGACGCGGCAGGAGGACGGCGGCTGGTGGGAGGGGACGCTCAACGGCAAGACCGGCTGGTTTCCTAGCAACTACGTCCGTGAGATCAAAGCCAGCGGTCAGTGTTGCTGAGGGATTTTCACCAAAGTGATCTGAATATACTAGGGGTTCAGCACACAGGCAAACAGGGATTTTACCTTAGTAAAAGTGTTATGACCAAGCTAAGTCTAGTATTGCCTGGTTACGTATTGGTGCCATTACAACACAAAACAATGCTCAAAATATTTTACCCCATCGATAAATCAATATGATCTTTTATTATCTTTCAGTGGTATTGTATTATCGCAAAATGATATTTTAATATTGCAATAAACAATGATGTCGTCAATTTTGTAAATCCGAGCACAATCGGGCCCTACCCTGCGTCCATGGCTATCAATTGTCGTAGTCCAAAGTCGAGATACTAGCGATAAAAGCATCTTTGGATGTGTAATTGCAATCATACTCTTATTATTATGTCTCGTTGCTCTTACAGAGAAGCCAGTGTCTCCTAAGGGAACTCAGCTGACCAAGAACTACTACAGCGTGGTGAGTAGGCAGTGTGGAGGGGGGCTGGGTTTTAGATCTGCCTAACGGGTGCCCTTCATTTCTTCATGTTTCTGACAAAAACATTTTCTGATCCTGGGGGACTTATCATCTTAGTGGCATTTTTCAAGCACTTTATTTTTCCTTTTTCTTTCTTAATCCCTATAGTTATGTTTTGTTTTGTTTTTCATATTGCTTTTAGCAGTTTTTTGTGGTGGGTAAGCACCATGTATCATGCTCCATTAATAAACAAAAACATTGACAATGGATTGTAATGCAGCGCTAAAGTTCTAAAATTGCAATGAATCCAACACTTCCTGCTAGGCCTTTACCGGGGATATTACATTTGGCTGATTTTTCTGTGTGGGTACTGACCGAAATAAACCCTTCTCAGGTGGTGCAGGACATCTTGGAACATGAGCGGGAGTTTGTCAAGGACCTTCAGACAGTGTTGAGCTGTTATCTGCGGCCCCTTCAAGCCAGCGACAAGTAAGTCGGATAAAAAGATGGAGCGACTATTCCCCCAACATGAAAAATGACATATATAATTTTTCAACCCAGCCCTTATTAAAATGTTGCTTCCTATAATTTAGAACTGTTCACAGCACAAACACACTGAGCGCTTTACTATTTAGAAACGTACTGCTCTGCTGCAGATTCTCCCTGTGTTTAAATGCAGTCCAATGGGGCAAACATTTCAGACCTAAATGACTGTGATTGTCTCTAATGATTGGTGTCAAGTAACAGCAATATCACGTTTTATCGAGGAAAAAAAAATGGTGCAATTTCTGCAATACATCCAGAGAGAACGTGGGCTACAGTAGGTTGCCAGTAGGAAGTGATGCAACTTCCTGTTTCTAGTCTCTTGTATTTTTTATTTTTTTTATTTTTATTTTTTTTTAACATACACACACATTGAAATATCGTTTTGGTGATCTCCTGCATAAAATGGGTTCAGTTATATATGTCAATTTTTTCAAGTGCAACATGGAACAAACGCCATTCATGCTGCGGCCGTCGGGGCAGTCAAATGAGCTAACCGTGGGTTGTCCAGACTCACTCCCTTGGAAATGTGCATGTTTTCGCCAGGCTGAGCAGTGCGGACAGCGCCAGTCTCTGTGGTAACCTAGAAGAGATCCTCACCTTCCAGCAGGGCCTGTGTGTAGCCCTGGAGGAATGCACCAAGTAAGTCACATCTCAACAAACCACCAGTTTGCTCAATTGCACAACGTGTATCCCTCCACATGCCCTATCAATCTCTTGACATCCTGTCTCGTGGAGGCGGCAGAAGCTGGTGTGCGTGCCCTCCTGTGGTCATTCAGTGTAAATACTCCCAAGTTTCAACCTGTGCTTATGATAAGTAACAATTTTCTCTCTCTCTCTCTCTCTCTCTCTCTCTCTCTCTCTCTCTCCCTCCTTTGCCCTTTTTCACTCTTCCCCTCCTGTGTTGTAGAGTCTCAGAGAGCCAGCAGCGTGTGGCGGGCTGCTATCTGAACCTCATGGGGCAGATCAGGAGTCTGTACCTGGCCTATTGTTCCAGCCACCCATCGGCCGTCTGTATCCTCACAGACCACAGGTGAGTCTGCACGCGCCGCACAGAGCAACACAACAGTGCTCCTTAAGGAAAGCAATTAGTGTGAACAATCACAATTTAATTAGTGGTCATTTTTTTCAGATGTTCAGCTCGTAAACCTGGCTCACGTCAGGGCTTAGAAATGAGCTTCGGGTATATGCAGAACAGACTTAGTACTACATCCTTAGCTCAGATAAGGGTTTGATATAAACAAACAACTTGAGGGGCGTAATAATTATTTTGGAGAACTCTACTTATCTGTGTGCAATAGAATTGGGATATTGGAACTAAATGTAGTTCCGTTTACAGCCACAAGATGCCAGATTTTCTCTTTCTGCAAAAAGGGGCTGTTGCAAACCTTTTTTTTTTTTTTTTTTTTTGTTTTTAACGTCTGTGTGAACCAGAGTGCTTTTTCTGTCCGTCTTTTTATTTAGTTATTTATTTGTTTACTTATTTTAAAGATAAAAAATTCTACTTGTGCTGTCAGCAGGCTGGGCATACAATGCAGGGTGCTTTAATGCCATTGCATCCAAGACAGAGTTAATCGGCAAGTGGAGTTAAAATTAGAACAGCAATTACGGCTGTGGTCTCTTCCTGTGATAGTTATAGCAATAAAGGAGAAACAAGTGTGTGTGCGTGCATGCTCATTTTTGTGGGGGAGGGGGGCTCCTGGACACAGTGTTTTACGTGTATGCATGCAGGTTGAAGCCTAGATCTAAAAGCATTAAAACATTCTTTTGGAGCATCCCCCTGTGCGTATTGGGACTTCTCTCAGGAAATAAAATCCAGCAGTCTGGATCGGAGACCTACATCTCGGTGCGTCAGGTGCACATCCTGACGGAGTGCTCGCTCGGTTCTAGTGCAGAAAGCAGAAACGCTATCTGGAAACGCAACACCAATAAGCAAAAAAGACAGATTGGGTGACTGATCAGTGGCATCTCGGAAGCTCTTGTATAGACCGCCTTCCAACAGCCCCCCCCCCCCCCCCCCACACACACACACGCACACACGCACACAGTGAAAGGAAAGCGATGTGTGTCCTCACTGTTCTGCTGATGTTGGGACCAAGCTCCAAATAGTTCTTGTTCACCAGCTAATACGTTTTATAAATAAATGAAAAAAGGAAACACAAATTCACGAAGACCCTTTGGCAGACGAGGCCCCAAGCAATTGCCTACAGTATACCTGATGGTAAAACCACCGCCTATGCATACAGGAAGCGGAGTGCTGACAGGATATATATGGTTGTGGTTAAGTTGACAGGGTTGCAAAGCGCTTTTTCACACTACACTCATTTGCATTTCAGTTGCAGGAACTTTTTTTTTTTTTTGATTTAGAGTTGTGGATTTTTCACAAATGTTGAAAATGTTCATATTGTGTCCTCATTAAAAAGTGGTTAATTTTAGGGCTAAGCACAGGTGAGAGGTGAGGCATGACCAGGACATGGTTTGATTTGATTTTGAGGAATGGGAAAGTTGGCAAAGTGTGTGTGTGTGTGTGTGTGTGTGTGTGTGTGTGTGTGTGTGTGTGTGTGTGTGTGTGTGTGTGTGTGTGTGTGTGTGTGTGTGTGTGTGTGTGTGTGTGTGTGTGTGTGTGTGTGTGTGTTGACAGCGAGGAGCTGGATAAGTTCATGGAGAGCCAGGGAGCCAGTGCTCCAGGGATCCTCACCTTGACGACCAGCCTCAGCAAGCCCTTCATGAGGCTGGACAAGTACCCCACGCTGCTGCAGGAGCTGGAGAGACATGTGGAGGTATAGTGGGGAATAACAGCAAAAAAAAATCAAGTTTGTCTGCGAGGCCATATTGATATATTGTGTGAAATTTTAAAATTCTATCAACTACATTCAAATACTGGACAATTTTTACTAATTGAAGAAAAATATCCAAACGTTAAAATATCCAAATATTGTTTCTCACACAAAGTTGAACAGCGGAAGAGGTCAAATCGATGCTATTGAAATAGACTGAACTGCTTTACATTACTTTTATGTGCATTTTGAAATATTTTGTGATTATTTAATATAGTGTTAAAAATTACACTGGGGCTGCTCAATATTAAAATATCTATAAAAGCCCAGCAAAGGGCAATATATCTTGATATTTATATGTTTGGTAGATCACTCTAAGCTGTCTCTGTGGAGTATCTGCTGTTTCAGCCACTGTGTCTGAAATCTAAACTGAAGGATCTTCGCAGGACACCCACCCAGACTACAGCGACATAGTGAAGGCGACGTCAGCGTTTAAAAGCCTTGTGGTGAGTTTCCGGAGCTCTTGGGGTTGTTCATGCTTTCCAAAGACTAGGTGACAATGTCTTTTTAACCGGGGAATAAGCACTGTGCCCATCAGCACATAATTATAAAGCTTTTAAGGTTTGTTACATCATTCTACTCTACTCTTGCACGGAACAGTGTTGTAATGTAATAACACAGGGAATTTACCAAGGGCTTTAATTTAGCTCTGATTAACCCCCCGTTTGGTGCGGTTTGTTTCCATGATTAAACCTTTGTTGGAAATGCAGTTAACAAGCAACAATAGTGTCATACGATGCTGCTGGGAGGCTTGTATCTCACGGTTCCAGATGGAAGATCAGAGGTTTCTCCCACTAAGTTTCCATCGTAGAAAAAAAAAAGTGTGTGTGTGTGTGTGTGTGTGTGTGTGTGTGTGTGTGTGTGTGTGTGTGTGTGTGTGTGTGTGTGTGTGTGTGTGTGTGTGTGTGTGTGTGTGTGTGTGTGTGTGTGTGTGTGTGTGTGTGTGTGTGTGTGTGTGTGTGTGTGTGGCAGCTTTTCTCCTGTGCATGGCACGTTCTACATCTTCATACCTTCACCTGGTGCGGTGGAAACACATAGATTTGTCCTGTGTGAGCGAGGGGGGGGATCCCCTGCAGGGTCCCTAACAGTGGGTGCAAACCTCAGACTTATAAACCTCTGAAAGCACATTGCTCTGAAAAATATATCCACACAGTGATGGTATTATTCCAAATTGAAAAAGGAAAACACGCTCCCTAATTTCCATGAGTGAACATTAGATATCAAGCGTATAATCAATCACAAGCTTTTGTATTTGTCTTTTATTTATGAATATAATTCTATTTTGCCTTTATTTGACTAGGAAGTCTCCTAATTACACAAGATCTGGCCGATGGTGTAGCGGTCAAGATGTACATTAAAGTCCAGGACAAACAATGTAAAAACACAAAAAATAATTCACAAGTAACATTAAAATGGTGAAATAAATCTTATATTTTATGATAAATAAGTGTATTGGAATATTTTATTTCACTTTATATGACAATGTTTAGCACAGGTAGTAGGGAAAGAAATGGCCCGCACACAAAGCTTCCACAAAGACCATTTTTTTAAATAACTGAACATTTTGTTCCATTGAGGGATATAATAAAGAAAATGGTAATTTGGTAATTTTGAGTTTATGAGTTCTCTGTGATGAACCCACCTCACAAATTCACCAAGAAAGAAATGAAAAAGTTGAATTATTTGTGCGGAAAATGGCAAAGACTAATGACTGTGATGTTCACCACCCTGCTAATGAGTTTCTCACTCCAAATATATCCACTTTTGTAGATCTATTTTCCATACAAAATGTGTTAGCTCGCTGTTGTCCTATGTATGTGACTCTAGTGGTAGTCATAATAATAATATTCTTTATTCTGTCTGTTTGTTTCATTGAGATCAAGATTTATTTTCAAGAGCGACCTATATATAAAAATTGCAATACTTGAGTCACCTGTCACAGGGTCACTGTTCATACAACACAGGCACACTAGTTGAAACCATCACAGGTGTTTAAACAGCAACCGCGACCCAGGTTCTGCGGCTGCGTCTTGTGCCTGCATGTGGGGGTGGGATGTATGTCTGCGCCCCAAGGGTGCGGGGTCTCCTAGTGCTCCCCGGGACTGGGTTATGCTCCTCGGGCCCGGGCGTGGGGGTTTCTCCGCGGGCTTCCGGCTTCTCTGGGCGCCCGGGGGTCTTCTGTGGCTGCGCGGCGGGGTGCTCAGGGCTTGAGCCGTGAGGTGTCTATGCAGCTGCGGAGCTCGCTTTCCTCTGCTTGGATGCACCACGACATAATACCGACCGTATACACCAGAACCAATTGAGAAGGCCTGTACACACACACACACACACACACACACACACACACACACACACACACACACACACACACCAAGACCTGATTTGAACGCACCCCAGCACCCTCCTGGTTGAATTCAGCTGAGTGAATTGCCCTTGAAAATTCCTGTAGCACTGTTGCCGATCTTTCTTTACAGTCAAGGGAACAAAAATGTGTTCCAAGATGTTTTTTAGATTTTTAGATTTTTATTTTTATTATTATTATTATTATTATTTAATTATTTTAATTCATTTTTTTTATTTTTATTTTTATTTTTTTTCAAATAAATACTTGCTTGTGGAATGGAACAAAATGTTTGCCAATATGTTTGAAACGGAACCGTTAAAATTGTCCCTGTTTTTCCAGACGCATTGTCAGGACCTGCGGAAGCGAAAGAACCTGGAGCTGCAGATCCTGTCGGAGCCGGTGCGTGGCTGGGAGGGCGACAGCATGAAGACCCTGGGCCCGGTGGCCTACATGGCCCAGGTCCATGTCCAGAACGGCACCAGCGAGGTGAGGCTGGTCGAGGGGATGGAGCCACATCTTCCCACCCTTCTTTCCCACCAAAACACACACTAACCCCCATGCCCACATCCAAAAAATCTATCTATCGAGGACATGATCTCGCTGAAAAACCGCCTCCAGCGTGTCATGTGGCTTGCCAGTGGGGGTCGGTTCTTTGAAACGATATTGAGGGCAAACCACATATCTCAGCATCTCTGCTTCGCTGTTTGTCACCGATGCAAACATCTGATCTCATTGATTTGAGTTAGCATGTTATTAGTTATTTGTTATTTACTTCCTTAAAGGTGCAGGGTGTAGAATTTACTTGGCAGATATGGAATATAATATTCATAAGTATCTTTTAATTAGTGTATGATCCCATGAAAATAAGAACTGTTGTGTTTTCGTTACCGTAGAATGAGCTGTTTATATCAACATAGGGAGCGGGTTCCCTTCCACGGAGGCCGCCATGTTGCACCGCCATGTTTTTACCGCAGCCCAGAAAGGACAAACCAAACACTGCCTAGAGAGAATACCCCTCCCTATGCACCGCCATGGAGAGAGGTATTCAGTTGGTTTCGATCTGTAACCTCCACGCTAGATGCCACTTAATTCTATACATTGCACCTTTTAAGATTTGCATTTAAGTAAAAAATGTACACAAGTTGCCCATGCTGTGGACTAGGCTTGGGCAGATTTACGACTAAATCGTCTATCGGCAACTGGAATTGACGACAGTTTTTTATTTTTTTATAAAATTTTAATTTTTTTTCTTTATCTGCCTGGAAAAATCGAAACGGTGTAAGTGCAGTTTACTGTGTCCAGAAACTGGAGCGGAGAGGGAGAGAGAGGGGACGGAGGCTCTCCCCCTCACTGCTCAGAGCTCTCCAGTAACCACTGGTGATCGGGTCTCACTTCCCCTCTACAGTCCCGTACAGAGACTTTGAGGGGAAGGTGCTCAAAGAAAAAGAAAAGGCACAAAGACCGTTCAGCTCCGGTTCGAGGCATTTTGCCTGTCTGGGCAAACGGAGCAGCACAGCGGAGGCGTTGTGCGCACATCGCAGGTGCCGCCGAGCTTCATGAGGTGTCCCTCATGAATATATCTTGCCCAGACAATACGCGACTCCGATGCCCTTTCACGCTTTAAACTTGGCCTGATAAAAAGGGCACTGTGGGGTCCACGGGGCAGGTGCTCACCCTTCGTCCCCTCTCCCTCATTCTTGTACCTGCCGCTCAATATGCAAATCTTGTGATTATAATATTGCAATTTATTATATCATTTCATAGAGACATTGCATTACCTTCTATGTGCGCGCGAGCCCCACTGCGTGCGCCCCCGGTAAAGTCGTATATCGACGACCACTGCCCCCGCCCACCAGCAATCGTCGATTGGAATTTTGCATGATCGCCCGGGCCTAATGTGGACATGTTCTCCGCCTCACATCAGAACTAAAACTTTTTTGTGGTGCGCTGGTTTCTGACAGGAAAAAGAAGAGTCCTACCTGATGCTTTTCCCCAACGTGCTGGTGATGCTTTCCGCCAGTCCCCGGATGAGCGGCTTCATTTATCAGGTGGGACGGGGCTCAAGCTGTCAGTGGTTTTTATTTGTCATAGAAACCTGTTATCTTGTTGTGTTTCTTCTCTGCTCTTTTCCTTTCACCTGCATCTTTTCCCAAACTAAGCTTCTCAGCACATAATGGGCTTTTTCGGACCGAACATTTCTGGGGACTCAGTGAGGGGAACTAGAACTGTGGCTGTCGCCCGAGAACTAAATACCTTCAAAGGTTGTTTTTTTGTTTTTTTTCTTTCTGGGTGCGTTTGCGCCGCCAGTCGGAATGCTGAAGTGACTTAAGCCGCTGGGGTTTGAGCTTCATTTCTGGGTTCCGTTCAATTGACTCCATAAACTTTCACGTATTTCACCTTATCAGTCCACCAAAATCTGTTTCTGAACAAATTTGAGGCGGGAAATGAGCGAGCCAGTTGCTGACTCCTCACTCATATTACAAGGTGTAATTTAAAAGTCAGTACCGACTTTCATTAGGCACGGGCTTGCATCGGGGTGCCGCATGGGGATTTTTTGTTTCATCCAATCAACGTCGTAACATTAATGAAATAAATACACTGACAATAAAAATACAATTTTTATTGATTTATTTTTATCGTCTATTTTCTTTAATTACCGCCGAGTGTACACGGGCTGGTCCCCTCCCAGAGCGATGCGACTCGACCGGGCGGACTGTCCGCACTGCGCCGAGGGCGAGGGACCTTAGTCCCTGCCCCGGGGTAGGAGCTAAACAAGTCCCTCAAAAGGGCGCTCGTTCCTAGTTCCTGCAGTGCAGACACAAAAGAAGGGAGGCTTCCTCCAAAAGTTCTGAACGCTATGAAAAAAGAACAAGAGAGCATATTCTTCATACTTCTGCTTTTTTAATTTTTTTTTTTAATCAATTGCAGGATATATAAATAGGGTCTCTTATTCATTCTCTCTCTCTCCCCCTCTCTCGCTCTATGTATTGTTACAGGGTCGACTTCCTCTGACAGGAACTACAGTACACAGACAGCCGGACGATATGGAGAATGGCCACTTTGCCTTCGATGTCACAGGTTTGTTCACAGCTGGCAGGCCAAGCTGTCTTTAGCTTGTGCTGTTTTTCTTTTCGCAGCAATCATTTCCCCCACTATGGGATATGAGGAGTCATCTCACAAGAACAACCACCCACAAAGCCTATTTAGGCCTAGTAGCACATTGCTCCAGTGGTGACCCCTTGCCGAGCAGTAACACCCAATTTATAAAACCTTGCCTTCTATTGCACTGTTCTTTAAACACCTCCCATGTGAAGACCAAACTCGGCCTGACAAACATTAAGGCGATTCCATTCGAAGAGATCCTACAAGGATCGAGTAAAGCGAGTCTCATGTTTAGTACCTCGCCAGGAAGTGGCGCAGGTCAAATTCGAACACATCGAACTAAACTGTCCTCATCTACATAACCCAATGTCTGACATTCTCCAACCTCATGCCAAGCACCGTTTTCTTGGAACTCGTGGGTAGAGGCATTTCTTCTTCCTTGCCTTTCTTTCAAGACAGTTTTCGCATAAAATTGCAAACAGACATGTAGGATTTCCTCACCCAGTTGCCAGAGCTTGCAGAAAACATGACTTGTATGAGTAAAGGTGACGTAGGTGATCCTCAGGTGAAACTATTCTGCCGCTTGGGAAATCTTATGACACACGTTATGCTAATGAGGGCTCTTACAGTGAAACGACGAGCGCCCAGTGATACAAAACATTTCGAAAGTATTTGCCTCAATGAACCGGGCCACTGCAATTGCTTAGGGATTTGTTGTCAAATCGCGTGGACAGATTATTCTAGGTGTCGATGATATTCATCTACAACTCTAAAAAGTGGTGTGTTTTCCCTTTTATTATTATTTCAGCACCTGTAACCTTTTTCCCACATAGTTATGCATAAAAATCTGAATATAATCACCACTACTTGATTTTTTACAATAATGAGTCATTTGATCGATAGAGCTGCAATGATTAGTCGATTAATGGTTTAGTTTCTAACTATTCAATTAATCCGCAACTATTTTGATCATCTACTACTCATTTTCAGTAATTGACAGTAAATGACATCATCCCGTCGTCCCACGAAAGAAAATGTGTTTGGGACGAAAAGAGATCTTCCCCGGTATGTCTCCGGGACCAAAGGGAATATTTGAATATACTTTATGTATCAGCCAGCCAGGGCAATAGGGGGATCCCCTATTGTTACTGCTTGGGAAAAATTTGGTGAAGTTTTAAATATAAAATTATTTGAAACGGAGGAACAGCAGAAGCTACGAGCACGGTTGATATCATGTTTGAACCGGTGTGTCACAAACATCTTGTGGTTTAAGTTTCATTGAAATCGATCAACATATGGTGCAGAAATTTGTGAAAAACCGACCAAATTTGACCCCAAGTATTCAGGTGGTCGTGCTTGACCGACATGCCACTGTTCATAAACTAAATGAACAAGATGAGATTTAGAGTTAGAAGCTTTATGAAGTCCGCATACTATCTACAATGACTGCTCTGGTTCAGAATGTCTCTTCGCACCATGTCCAGTGTGCGGTGTAGACTCTGTCGTGGTTAGAGATTACAAACTATGCATTTACATGTATATTTATATACTCTATTTCTTGGTAGATGTCAGTAGATCTGTTGGATTGGCTTTTATCTCTGTGGTCCCTGTTACTTTGCCGCATTAATGAAAAATATGAAAACAGTCGTCCACAAAAACTCGCGACCACGTCGAGTCCACTCGAACGTACCAGTCTGTGATCAAGATCCAGCGAGGCGTCGGAAAAACACAAGCGGTGATATGGTAATTACTCACAGAAATACCACAACATTTTTCGTATTTTTCATGGAAACTAAACCTATCAAAAATGTAATTCAAATTCACGGAAAAATGTCACCACTAAAATTACATAAGTTATACTACAATCGTAAACCTCCATAAATATGTAAATCTGCATAAATTTGTCATAATTGACCTGCCATCACTGAGACTGCACATGTACTTAACACACAACAAGGTAAGTTATAATAATGACAAGGTTTGTTTTAAAGTAAAAAATAAACCGTTGTTTTAAATTACAATGTATAATGAAAAAAACAACAATTAAAGTAATTACAACTAACATTTATTTATTATGTTTATAAAATAACATGTATTTATTATTATTTTTATGCAAAATAATTACGAAGTTTGCTTTTGTTATTGTTCCAGATGCCAAGAAATGGACAAACATTGGCATTGTATTGAGAACAGTCACTTTGTAACATTACAAACCACTGCCATAAAAATCCACTAAACGTCTCCAAGTTGTTGTAAAAAAAACAACTTGTAACTCCTGCTAGATTGTAAAATTGAAATTTTGCAATCAAAATTTAAAAATGTTATTGATCTTTATTCTTAAAACACCGTTCTCCAGGAATATTTCAACAGAATGGCAGAAGAGAAACATGCAGACGTAAGTCTGTGATGTTTGAAACTGTTGTAACTTGTGATGCATTTCACAGAAACCAGACAACTGTAATACGAACCTAAAACAAATAAACTGGATCCCGGGCATTGCTGTCTGCAGCTATAATTGTATATTGTTATTTATTTGGTGAATGAATGACATCAAGTATGTGACACCATGGAGCAGATGAATACTTACCGCTTGCGCTTACCCTCAAAGTTTAGTGGCCCCATGTATACTGTAGACTGAGTGCTCGAAACCCAGAAAAATGTAACTCGTGCTGCCTTTTACAAAATGGCTCAAAGAAGACGTTTCCACACTGCAGGAAGTTCTACGAACCATTTTTCAACCCTTTTCTTTTGTGTCACTGCACTGTTTAATGCACTGTGTCATCTAGGATCATAACTCTTAAAACACTGTTCTTCAGGGATATTTAAACTGAACACGAGAAGAGCAACATGCTGTGACGTAAGTGCAGGTTGATTGGTCCAGACGTAAGTCCACGGTGTTTGTAACGCCTCTAACTTCTGCTGCGTTTCACAGAAACCGGAAAACTGTAATACCTACCTCAAAGGTCTAAACTTGACCCTGTGTATTGCTACCTGCAGCTATATTTAATACTGTTACTGTCCTGTATAATTTCACATTTGCTGCCATGCACTGTAATTAATTGTGTAAAATGTATATTGTGTGTTTGTTTTGCAGGCGGCTCGGTGGACCGCCTCACCGTGTTCTGCAGCAGCCTGCCTGAGTTACAAGAGTGGCTTGATCTGCTTCAACCCTTCACCAAAGGAGGAAGTCCTGTGGGCACAGTGTTAAAGGTTTGGATTGACAAACAAGCGTACACAAAGAAAGGCACAGTGCCGAGTAAAAAACACCTTCTGAACAAAGAGACAGAGGCAGCGCTTTTTAATGTTATCAAAGCAGCCTTTGATAATAGCTTCGGTCATTTGTGAAAGCTTTTAGCAACTTCGCACTTCAGGCTGCAGGTTTTAACGAGACGCCTCGCTCCTCATGCTGCTCTAATTCTGGCTCCTGGTCGTCTCGCACTCTCGCGCGCAGACTGCCGAGGGCAAGGCGCTGAGCATGGTCGGACCCCCCTCCCACCACTCGCACCTGGGCAGCTTCAGCACCTCCAGCCGCGGCCCACTGGAGCCCCCCAGGCTCAGCAAGCCCTGGTCCCTGAGCTGCCTACGCCCCGCGCCCCCCCTCAAGCCCTCTGCCGCGCTAGGGTACAAGGAGGTAATGGGCTCACATACACACACACACACACACTCAGCATCTTGTTCTTATTAATGCTTGGTGGTACCTGGTTGGTCAGAATTCAACTCATGGGACCACTACTGTTTCCACAAACTTGGCTGTTGTGCCTTCCCTGCTCCCATGTAGGTTAAATACCTAAATTGGGGCAGAGAAGGCACAACAGCATAATTGCCCCATTTCACCGTAAATAGATGGACAGCACAAGTGAGGTTGCACACTTCTGTTAATATTATATAACTCATTTACTGATGATCTCCAGTAAAATCTAACCCTTTACTGCCCTCAAACTCCATCCTCCTAATCAGGTTATTGTGCGTAATGGTCCAATTTCAAATTAGTGCCGTAGTTATTAATTTGCATTGATCGTTTATCTAAAATCTTGTGAAGCCCACCTTGTCCATAAACCATCTTAAAAGAAAGCTGCATTATTAGACTGACGGATACCGTTTGGTCCAAAAGTCTTGAGTAAATGGCGACAGAAATCATGTGTTCACACAGAAACTAATCATTACGGGGCGGTTTCACAGACAGGGTTTGATCTAAATTACGACAAAGATAATCCTACTTAAATGAATCCCAAATATTAAAACACCTTTTTGAGGTGCTTATTTTGAGATGAAATAGTTGTAGACTCGGAAGTCCTAGACAAAGGTAATTAAGGACTAGTCAGCTCCTTCTGTCTGGTCTCAGTGCTGGTCTTAATCCATCCATTAATCCAAAAACCAACCTGCCTCTGGTCAGGTTTCATTTAAGACTTGATTTAGATCTAGATAAGCTTTAATCTTCCTTTTGGGAAACCAATTTTTTTTAAACCTAGACTAGGGCAAGTCTGAGAGGTTTTTTTTTTGTTTTGTTTTTTTTAACTCGTCAGAACAAATTCTTAGTATATGTCAAATGTACCTCGCGGAATAAACCGTTTCTGATTTCAGTGACTGAGAAAAAGCCATTTCAGTTGGTCCAGATTTGAAGGTGTGATTTAGTCTTAAGATTGGGCTCAACCCGTGTCCACGAAACCGCCCCTAGGCGCGCCCCGCCACCTTCGAGCGTATGAGACGGATCAAACGTTTAAACGGATGAAAACAGCCAGTTCCTCTGCATCTGGTGAAGCTCTGCACCTATCGCACCGGTCGTCCGTTTTTGGCACTATCTGCGGGGGAATCGCGATGCCTCGAGCCCCTAGGCCACCGTTACAGCATGTGCGTGCTGACGTACCTCTGCGCGCGCACACACACACTCCGGTTGCATGTGAGGGTGGAGACTTTGCCCGTCGTCCGGGCCTCTGGGGTTCTCAGCACTGTGTAGATTGCATGCGTAATATTTTCTCTCTCTCTCTCTCTCTCTCTCTCTCTCGCTCTCTCCCTCTCCCTCTCTCTCTCTCTCCCTCTCTCTCTCTCCCTTCCTTCCTTTATCCCTTTCTTTCTTTCTCCCACATTCATTCATTAATCACCCTTTTAGACACGTGCAACAATTAGGTGAAGTCTGTTGTAAAATGATCACGTTTGCATTCTGTCCATCATCCTGTCGTCATATTTTTCACGTGCATCTCCCCCTCTCTTTATCTTTCTTTCTTTCTCCTCCTCCTCTCCTCCTTCACTCTGTAGAGGATGTCTTATATCATGAAGGTAAGGGTAGATCTCACTTCTCTTCCTCTCTCCATGTGTGTGCGTCGGGGAGCGTTGGCTTCTGCACGTGTGTGTGTGTGTGTGTCTTTTTTCTTTTGACGCTTGTGTGTAACGCCGCTGTTCCGTTAGCGCCCCCCCCCCCCCCCCCCCCCCTTCAGCGCTATCGGTTTCCTGCGTGTCCTTTCAGGCTCCCGTCCTGCACGCGTGGCATCGGTGTTCTACCCAGCGCTTCTTTCGCGTTAGTTTTGAAAGATCTCTAACTGAGTGTCCTTCTGAAGTGGAGCAGAACGTCGGTGTTGAAACAACGTGCTTTTTGGGGGGGTGTGCGTGGGAGTTTTTTTTTTTTAAGACGGCGTTTTGACTCCTGATGCCACATGAATGGGTTTCACGGTCCCACCGCTACGTATTTGTTTTGTCCCGCAGTGAGTTTGCCGTCCCAGTCAAGGATGTTGCACAGGCGTCTGACAATGTGGGGGTGCGGGGGCGTTCAGTCATGAGTTCATTCACAAGCTTTTTCCACCAAAGTGAAACATTATTGGCGGTTGGCAGTTTTCTAATCGGCACGCTTTAGCACTTCAGCAGACTGTTGAGAGTTTGTGTGTAAGTATCACAATGTAATGACGGTTTACAGCCGCGTGACACCAGACTGTGTGGGGTTTGGTGATTCACATCGTCGTAATTTAAAGATTTTATTTTTATTTTTTGGCAATGCACTAATATTTAAATACCCATATGACACTTCACAAAGATTTGACCAGGTTGTTACCAGGGTAACCATGTCAACACTACATGCTTGTCGTTTTGTTTGTTTATTGCAACCTTTACTTTAATTTTGTGCATCTATGTAGGCTTGCTGTGTGTGTGTGTGTGTGTGTGTGTGTGTGTGTGTGTGTGTGTGTGTGTGTGTGTGTGTGTGTGTGTGTGTGTGTGTGTGTGTGTGTGTGTGTGTGTGTGTGTGTGTGTGTGTGTGTGTGTGTGGACACACATAAAGCCAAACACATTAAGGTGCATCAGATCTACACCTTTACTTTGTACTTCTCCCCCAGGACTCAAGCAAGAGTCCGCGGCCCATGAAGAAGTTCCTGCCGGGAAACCGAAAGAAGGAGAGGAAGCCGTCCGACGACGAGATTCTTCTCCGGAAAAGTATGTTTTACCCTACGTTGCCGCTGAGTCGTCATAGCAACAATTTTAATAAGAACTTCAGCTGGGCACAGTTCTTACCAGGTCCTTAAAATGCTTGAAGCTGCTGAAGTGTGTGTGTACCTGTACACTGATCGGCCACAACATTAAAACCACTGACAGGTGAAGTAAATAACATTGATCATCCAATGGCGTCTGTCAAGTGGTGGGATATATTAGGCAGCAAGTGAACAGTCAGTTCTTGAAGTTGATGTGTTGGAAGAAGGAAAAATGGACAAGCTTCAGGATCTGGGCGACCTTGACAAGGGCCATTGTAATGGCTAGATGACTGGATCAGAGCTTCCACTAAACCACAGGTCTTGTGGGTTGTTCCCAGTATGCAGTGGTTAGTACCTACCAAAAGTGGTCCAAGGAGGGACAACCGGTGAACCGGCGACAGGGTCATGGACACCCAGGGGCTCATTGATGCACGTGAGGAATGAAGTCCAGTCCGTCTGGTCTGATCCCACAGAAGAGCTACTGGAGCACAAATTGCTGAAAAAGTTAATGCTGCTATGACCGAAAGGTGTCAGAACACACAGTGCGTCACATTTTGCTGTGGATGGAGCTGCGTAGCTGCAGACTGATCAGAGTGCTCATGCTGGACCATGGAGCGATGGACGAAGGTGGCCTGGTCTAAAGAATTGTATTTTCTTTCAGCATAACATCATATTATTACCATATTATCATAGGGATGACCGGGTGCGTGAGCGTCGTTTACTTGGGGAAGAGATGGCACCAGGATGCACTATGGCAAGAAGGCAAGCTGGTGGAGGCAGTGTGATGCTCTGGGCAATGTTCTGCTGGGAAACCTTTGGTTCTTGCATTCATGTAGATGTTACTTTGACACATACCACCTACCGCATGTACACCAAATGTACAACATGTAAACATTGTTGCAGACCAAGTACACACCTTCATGACAACGGTATTCCCTGGTGACATCTTTCAGCAGGATAATGTGCCCTGCCACACTGCAAAAAATGTTTCAGGAATGGTTTGCGGAACATGACAAAGAGTTCAAGGTGTTGACTTGGTCTCCAAATTCCCCAGATCTCAATCTTATTGAGTATCTGTGGGATGTGCTGGAACAACAAGCCTGATCCATGGGGCCCCGACCTTGGAACTACCGGGACTTAAAGGATCATCTGCTGCCTTGCTTGGTGCCAGATACCACAGGACACCTTCAGAGGTCGTGTGGAGTCCATGCCTCAACGGGTCAGAGCTGGTTTGGTGGCACAAGGGGGACCTACACAATGTTGGGCAGTGGTTTTAAAGTTGTTTCTGATCGGTGTGTGTATATAATATAGACAGAGACTAACATTATATTATATTTTAATTAACAAAGATCACAAAATGTATGATATTGGTTTCCTGTTCTTGAAAGTCCTTGAATTTCATGAGTCAGAGCGATGGGGTTTTTTTTGGTAGTGGCCATACTAGGCTGCAATGCCAAGTCCAAGTGAAGGTCAAAGTTTGTGTGTCATGGGGTAAATATGTATGTGTGTATGTGTATATGTTGCTAATCTGATCACTAGAGCTGTCACAATTATTACATCACTGACCGATTGCAATGATTTGAGCAGATCAGGATTATTTTTTTCCTTCAGATTCTCCAAAGACTTATTTCCATCCAAATTTTGCGGGAACTTTGAGCCAATGTTCGACATGTTTTAATATATTGGGCTGGGTTGAGAGAAAGTAACCTTTTCTTACCCGGGTGGATGTGTGTTATTACACTGTTATAGCGGCATAAAATGAACTTAAAAGGCAATTCAATTGTTAATCTCTTTATTATTTGTGTGATAATTAATAACCAACTAAAAAATATATATCATGATTGTTACGTACTACTGATCACTTGTCTGGAATGGGAAAGTGAAACATGATGAACTCTCAGTGCTACACTGCTGAGTCGGAGACGACTCCGAGAAGAGAATTGAGATGATACTTACGGTCGAGTTTATTTCCGTCAACGATCCCAAGTTTGACCTACAAATCAACGTAACCTTGTCCTCCATCGTTTGGTCTTTAATTACAGGCACAGCGGCGCTGGAGGAGGACGCCCAGATCCTGAAAGTGATCGAGGCGTACTGCACGGGGGCGAGCCTCCACCAGAGCACGGCAGGTGGGAGGAGGAGGAGGAGGAGGAGGAGGAGGAGGAGGAGGAGGAGGGAGGAGGAGGAAGAAGAAAATGTTTTGTTTTGACTAATCTCACCTTCTGTGTGTGTGTGTGTGTGTGTGTGTGTGTGTGTGTGTGTGCGCACAGCAGTGCGTAAAGAGTGCGTCCCTCAGGTTCTTCTGCCGGAGGAAGAGAAGATCATCGTGGAGGAGATGAAGAGCAACGGCCAGACGGTGATCGAGGAAAAGTAAGGGCGTCGGCCTGCGTTGCCGTTCTGTTTTCCGCCCGCGCGGCTCCTCCGTTTTTTGCGTTCCCACTTGCCTGCGTCTCCGTAATCGGGTGCGTTCTCAAACATATCACACGGCCACATCTGGACCCTCTTGTGCCCAGATGTGTGAACGACCGTGAGGTGACAACTGTGTATTTTTGTGGCAATAAGAAAGTAAACGACACATTTTACCGGCCTGTTAAATGAGCGACGAAAAAAAAACCTAAAAGTAATTCTGTTTCACAGGATTTTCAAAAAACATTTTTTTTTTCAAAACTTTCTTCCTTTTTAGAAGTCTGGTTGACGCTGTGTACGCCTTAAAAGACGAGGTCCATGAGTTGAAAAAGGTAATTATGCTGTTATTATCGAGTTGTGGTTCTGATTTGCATACAATGAGGGCTGTCGTGGTCATAAATTGTAGTGCATTTTTAAATAATTGCGCTTAACAAATTAAATTTGTCTGTCTTTTTTTTTTTTTTCTCTCCATGTTATGACAGTATGAGTTTATAATAGTGTATCTATTGACATTGAACATCAGAGTGTATAAAAACTCAAGTAGGTGGCCACTTTCCCTCACCCCAGCCGATGGAAACACCGAATTCACGTTCAATTTGTCATGACTTTTCTAACACCGGCCAGAAACGCCTGTGATTGAGGAACGACGCCGCTTAAAATAATGGCGAGGTGTCCGCAACTGTCTCTGTGCAGGAGAACAAGTGGATGAAGCAGTTCCTGGAGGAGGAGCAGAAGTCTCGCAAGGACCTGGAGCGCGTCGTCAGGAAGCTGACTAAGCAGAAGAACGACTGCACCTGGGACGAGCCTGGCCACTGAACGCCACCCCAACGTGTGTGTGTGTGTGTGTGTGTGTGTGTGCGCGCGCGCGTGTTTGTATAAGGTACATCTATGTCAGCATGCTTTCAAAGGGTGCGTGTGTGTGTGCGTCTCTCTGCCTCCTCCGCGCCCGTCTTTTGAGTCGCACCGTGCTCCGCTCTCTCGGTACCGCTTGGATCACGCTTGGCATGAAATGCTGGGGCTCCAGGTAGGAATCGGGTCTTCCCAATTCGGAACTGAGCTTTTCTCGCCGAAGCGCGCCGCGAGGGGCAACCCAGACGCTCATTTTCGCGGAGTGTGTGGGTGGGGTGGGGGGGACAGCAGCAGGGACTCTTCATGTGCACCAGCAGCGACGCACAAAAAAGGAGTACGAAGCCACCGCGGACGTCCCCTCGCATGCACTTCCTTTTTTCCCCCCCCAAGAGACTCAATGAATGGTCTTCCTTCCCTGACTGTTACGCCGCCATCCTTTGTGGTTTTGAACGTATGTTTTATTGTTGTTGTCGTCACGCGGCGACGTGGACGCTCCGCCGCCCAAACACGCGGAGGATCCGTCGAGCTTCGGAGAGCATGTGCTGGTAAAACGTCACGGCTCCTGAACTGTTTTATAGGAGTTTGAGCTTTAGCACTTTTCAGAAAAAGAAAAAAAGTGACTATCAAAAAAAAAACAGGAGCCTGCTCGGAATTTTTGATTCAACAAATGTTTTCGGTAGTGTAAATGCAGCTCTTGGGGGTATATATATTAAAATTTTGCATGAATGTACAGTATTTCTACAATACGGCATACTGCGTTAGAAATGTGATTATCAAAATATTTAAATCTGTCATCGGAAGGTGATCAGGCTCATAACGAAAATAACCGAGGCCGAGCAGTGAGCTCCGGTAAGCTGCATAAGGATGGCACCTCTACTTTTCTTATTAAATGTATACCAATAACATTCAAATATTTACTAAATGGAAAGCTTTGCTCAAATTTTTTTTTTCTATAGTTTTTATTTATTGTTTATCCGAGTATTTCCTGGTGATGTTTTTAACATGTAGTTTGCTGCCTTTTCACCTGTTTGCATTTCTGTTGAGGCAAAGAGAAAAACAACGATAGGAAAGAGTATCTGTCAGAGTGCGTTTGGTGAGTTTGAGTTCAGACATAGCGTTTGTTTGTTTGTTTGTTTGTTTGTTTTATCTATATGGTGTCTTTGCAAGCTCCTTTGTGTTCATTGCAGACGGACTAAGAAAGAATTTAGAGGAGATTTACCTGTAAGGTAGAGCGGAGTGGTTCAAGTGCCTCATGATGCAGTCGATAAACTCGCAAGAGATAATAGCCGAAAGAAAAATATGTTCATTATATTGAAAGTTGCACCGGTGGGTCGACGTATTATTTAAATAAATAAATGTTTAAAAAAAAAAAAAAAAGGTCAAGGGTCGTGGGAATATATTGGGCGTGACAAATGTAGTTCCAGCTTCGACTGACGTGTTGTTAGGACGCAGTGATGTTACGAAGGCCGTGTTTGGGTTGCGTGCACTGTCGACCTCCTCGTGCTCTGCAGAGCAAAATGGGATCTTATTTTTTTTTTTCTGAAATGCAATAAGTAGAAACCGCTTTAGGGCTCATAGCGGAGCGGATGCAATGGAAAAATGCAATAATGTTAACGGCTAGTCAGTTTTTGTATCAAACCGAACTGGATCGTTTTGTCCCACAGGTGCATAGCATAGTCATTCATTAAGCTCCATTTGCGATATATTTAATAAAACTTCACCTGATGCTAAATGAAACCTCCACAAGAAGGTGAGAGCGTAGATTCAGCAACTGAACCAGTAGGGATTCACTGTCCGGCTCTGGGACTCATGTCAGCAGGGCTGACATCTTGGTGGATCCTGATGGGTGGGGGGAACCGGGGGTTTGCTAATGAACTAAGTCCTTTTTTTTTAATTAATATTCCTCGGAAGATGCTTGACACACAGCAGATATTTATAGAATCATACGTTTTTTTTTGTTCAGGTCAAGGTATCAGCGTAGGCAAATCCGTTCATGTCGTTGCCTGTACAGTTTGATGTCCTCTCGTTAAAGACTATCACAGCGTACTCTGGGTTTGTTTTCGTAAAGAGACCTGTGCTGTTCTTTGAAATATAGCCAGAAAGCCTCAGTCAGCACTTACAGTGGAATGGGGTAAGAAGCATCGTCCTCTTTATTTGGCATAAGCATACGTCTCCATTTGACTCATTTTGTCAAAGTTTTTTCTATGCAAATATTACAAGTATTGTTAATGCTTTTTTTTTTTTTTTTTTCCTAGAAGCTCCATATTTGGTGTTATGTTCAGTATGATCATTCTTTTAATAAAAATCTGAAACAACTATTGCTGACAATCTGTTTCATGGTACAAATGTGTGGTTCACAGCCTGTGAGTATACATTATGTCAGGTATAAACATCAATATAACTTATTTTTTTCATTTAACCGCGCAATAGATGTCAAATCCTTTTCAGTGGAAAATGCACCGAGGTTGAGTCATTTTTCACTCTGAGCAGCTCTGCGATGGGAAGACTCACGAAAGGTGGAGGACATGAAGTTTGGAGGTAGAGAATGCAGAATGAGGTGTAAGGCGGCGTGGAAGAAGTGACTTTGGTACCAGACATCCTGTGGAGGCACCTCCACCCGCCTCCCCAACGCAGATTCACACTTTCCGTTCACTGCTCCTCCACCACTAGATTTGCGTGCAAAAAGGCAATTACAGTCTTCCACTCCTGTCTAGAGAGCAATGTACTGCTTTGTTTTTCCGTTCAGAGCCGTTTGAAAGGCATGCTTTTCAGCTCATGGGCAGAGCAAACACCTGACATACAAATAAATGTATTAGAGGATCTTTTCCAGATATCAATATTGAAAAACTGACACATATTGAAGAGCGAGCCCTATCCTTTGCATCTTTCCTGGAAAGTGCCATTGTGGGCCATGTGGTTAGAGAAGTAGTTTCAGAAATAAGTGTAATCTAGAAAGGTGTTTGGGTATTTCGATAAAGATCTTTATTTTATAGGTTATTTTGATAGTCGTGCACACATTGTGAAAGAATGAGTGTGTGCATGTGTTTTACCCTGCGTATATGCAAATTGAAAACAATAGAGGAACAAAAATATATATTTCGGCATATCTGGATTTGTAATAAATGTCTATGTATGATCGGCTGTGCGTCTTGTCTTTGCATTGCATAGAATGATGTGGCATACAAGAGAAACAAGATATCGGATTTGAATAAAATAATCGTTTTACTCTTCACAAAATATATTAATAAATTAAAGTAATATCGTTCTCAACTCTGACATCATGTTTTCACAACATAGAAACAAAGCTATTCTAATAAATTAGAAAAAAGAATTGCAGTCTTTTTCTCTGAGATCCAAGAAACGAGGTCAAAGCCGCGTCACGTGTCCTTGCGCAACCTCACTGTGTCCCAATGGAGTCCTCAAGTCCTGAACCTTTTCTACGACCTGCGGCCTCCCTGACGCCGCCATGTAAGCACTTCTGCTACATCTTGTACATTCCGAAGGCGGTGGCTCCTTCCTCGTAGTCCACCAGGTTTAGGTCCTGCACCCAGACGCTCAGCTGGTTGCCCGGCTGCAGGGTGAGCACCTCCCCCTGAGCGGCCGTGCACTGGCCGCCGCCGCTCTCCAGGCTGCAGTAGGCCTTCATCACGTCCTTCTCCTCTGCCTTGTCGCTCTGCCTCAGCTTGACCCGGCACGCCAGCGGGAGCTTGGGGTCCCGTCCGGAGAAGGTGACCCTGGCGTAGACGTAGTAGTCCCCGGGCTGCAGCACCGTCAGCCAGCTGGCCTGGTAGGGGTTGACGTTTCTTCGAACCGAGTGGACGATGTTCCACTCTAGGTACCCCACTGTGGGGAAGAGGGAGGAGTGTTAAGAGCAGGCTTGTGACCCTACCCCCAAAAAAAAGTATTCTTTGATACTGATTGAAGTGACTCGAAGAGCTCCTCACGTTCTGGTTTGCCTTTCAGTGTTTGACTTGGCTGTTTGATGACCATCCGCGCCATGGCTGTGTGGGACGTTTCTTCCGAGCTGAGAAGAGCAGCTGGAAAGGAGAGTAGCATCGTGAAACGTAAATAGGAAGTTGACCGGAGTAGTCAAAACCTCTGAAAAAGACATTACAGCGACTTAAATGTCAACCTACTTTTTGCTTCATTTTGGTGAGATGTGCCCTTTTAGGAAAGAAATAATCCAACATGAGCGACAGAATGAGAACGTGCATGGTGTGGTGAGGCGAAAGTCTTGGAAAGCGACGTACGCAGTTCATGAGTGAAGTGCTTATGACTCCAAGATATTACAACTCCGCTTTATGAATGTGGAGAAAATGTCTAAGAGCATTTCTTCACCACTTAACTATAACAGCTTGATGCTATTGGTGACACCAAATTGACGCTATACAATTAATTACCAATTAACTGCTAATTAAAGTAATTAGTATGGTAATACTAATGATTTAGTATTATATACGAGTGTGAAACAATCAAATGAAAAATCATATATATTAAAATAATATACAATTCATGCATTACACAAGGCCACCGTACCCGATGAAAACAAAATCATATATCATAATCATAATGTTCTAGGGTGAAAATAATTTGTTGTGACAATGAAATTGAGAACTTCAGCTGATTACGAAAGAAAAGTCCTTTGCTCTTGGCTTATGTATCTTAAAAAAACCCCACACACGCGCATTTCAACTTATCTCCTCGTCATAAACCTGAAAGCTTATTTGCTGCGTGGCCCTTTTCGTTCGGAAGCCTTCAACCAGGAAGATCAGTCACATTACCGTTCTGCCGCTCAGGTACAGGTAGAAGAATCCCCCGAAAGACAGCAGCACGTTGAGCAGCACCACCAGCACCAGAGAGCCGAGCAAAACCTTGCTGTGGCCCCTGGACGGCATCAGAACTGCACCCGACCTGTTGAGGCGCGGAGGGACCGGCGGTGGGAACGCGCTGGTCTGGTAGGTGTTAATCATGGTGGAGGGTAGATGAGGTTGTCTGCAGGGCCCGACAGGTGTGACATCCCATGTACCCACCGAGCGACTGTTCTGCTCTCGCCACTTCCTGGAAGCTCTCTGCTTCTTGAGACACTCGCTTGGTGCGAGGCACTGCCCTCTTTTATGATGCGCGCGTGTTTTCAACAGCCAATTGCGCTCGTGAAGAGAGTGAATCCAGTGGAAATCCACCTCAAATGGTACCGTGACGGACTAACCTCTACCAAGAGGCCCTGGCGCGTCAAGGCTTTTGCAGCGTGCCTCGGCTGTCCTCTCCGGATGGAGATTTGTGCGGTCGAGATTGATCCCGGGGCCCGTCCGAGCCACTCGCCCCGGCTTGGCGAGGGTGTCCGCCGCCTGCTGGGCTCCTCCGTGGGGTCGATTTCTGTGC
This sequence comes from Zeus faber, assembly GCF_960531495.2. Taxonomy (NCBI): domain Eukaryota; kingdom Metazoa; phylum Chordata; class Actinopteri; order Zeiformes; family Zeidae; genus Zeus; species Zeus faber. The sequence goes on from NC_137199.1 coordinate 24,794,704, forward strand.
GGGCGCCGCTCCCAGGTCAGGTCTCAATAAATACAACGTAAAATCGCGTCGACTCTTCCGGTGGAAGAGTACTGGTACACGGCCGTTTGAAACTGAAGACTTTCTAACGGTGCCGTGATTCAGTCCTGTGTCCTGCATGCAAATGGCACAGTTTAACAAAATGTAAGGACAACTTGCGCAAAAAAAAAAATCAAACACCAAATGTGAAAGTATAGGCATATCAGAATTTCAGGAGGATCGGTCGAGTCCAGGTTTCCTCAGTCAATGATTTAGTCTTGTTCATGTGGACTGCCCCGGCGTTCCGCTCGCCACGCAGGGGCGGCGTTGGAGGTCACGCCGCTCGCCCTGCGCTGGGCTGGCGCGAGTCTCCGGCGGCTCCTCTCACGCTTCACATAGCTGGATGATGACGTCGCAAACCCCCCTTCCCGCTTAGTGGAATTGGATGACGTCACAAAGCGCCCAGGTCTGCACGGAGCGGGTCGCTGTGCGTCCTCGGGCCCCCGGGGGGATTACCCCCAGCTTAGCGTGAAGTCGATCGGGTGAACGGTTGTGCAGATAATTGAAGGACATACAGACAGACAGACAGAGAGACAGAGTTTCCTCGAGTTTCCCGCGGCGTGCGTTCAGGACGGTGACCTTAACATGAGGACCAGACCCCCCTCTCCCTCTATACAGAAAACGCTGAGAATAATGAGCCGTTTTGATATCATTTGGACGCTCGTTTGTATAATTTACAAATTGTCGACTCTCTGCAATGGAGTTGGTTGTTGAACTGAGCTGGTCGATTTTTGGAAGGCCTGGCGGGATGTTTTGCAGACTGCCATAACCAGTTGTTGAGTTATATCCTTTATATGTGTATTTATACGTGACTATTGGCTGTATACTCCCCCCCCCATCCACAACACATACCATGACCGCTGCTTAAACAAAGCCAAATCCATTGTCAAGGATGACACCCACCCCAACCATGGACTTTTCACCCTTCTTCCATCTGGCAAGCGATACAGGAGCCTGCGCTCCCGCACCAGCAGGCTCAAGTACAGCTTCTTTCCAGAGGCTGTAACACTGTTGAATAAACCCCCACCCCCCTCTAGCACTGGGCTTTTAAATGGCTACCTGCTTACCTGTTGTTACCTGCTTACCTGTTGCAGCTCACTTGCATGTTCACCTTTTTACATTTACTACCTTGCACTGTATGACTGTTTACACTCACTACTGCACTGTTTCATCAATTGCCCTTGCGCTGCTATCACCTAAAAAAAACAAAACAAAACAAAACTGCACAATACTTTTTTTAACTTAACTTTTTTTTTTATATTCCATAACCTGACCAAAAGCACAATATACATAGATATACTACATGTATATATATAGTATTGATATAAAATGTCTATTTATACTCTCTGTACATAATCCCCCTACAAACCTGTATTTATAACCCTACAATGTTGTACATAATATATCAATTTTGACTACATAACTGCACAGAAACACTGTACTCAAATAGCACTTTGGTATTTAAATGCTTCTTTTGCACTTTTGGTTAGACGTCAACTGCATTTCATTGGTTCTGTACCTGTACTCTGCTAGTGACAATAAAGTTGAATATAATCTAATCTAATTTATCTAGTTATTTATCCGTTTATTTTTGCTCAGCGGGTGTTCATTATTCACATTCATTATTGATGTGGGATTGTTTTTGAAATATACATCATATACAGTATATTGTATCTCTAATATGCATTGTATTTGTGAGCAGCACTGTTTGACTGCATCTTGCAAACAAACGGAATCCATTGCATGCAAGGCATTTTGCTTAAGTCATTAGAAATGTATGATGGGCGACGCATTTACGAAACCACACGTTGTGTTGCTTGCATCTATTCGTAAACATGGCAAAGAACACGGCTGTGAAAGCAACAAGGTCTATTTTTGGATATGAAAGTTTTTCAGAATGAGTCAGAGGTCGGCTTGATTAAAACAAAAGGAGAATTCACATTTTCTCAATTCACAGATAGATGATAAACACAGATACGCACGCGCACACGCACACGCACACACACACACACACACACACACACACACACACACACACACACACACACACACACACACACACACACTAATAGTGTGAGCAATACAGTAGCAAAACAGTAAAAGTAAATTATGAAATCAAATTGAAACCTTTATATTTAAAATATAGAAAAAAATGAATCAATGGCTACATTTATTTCAGAAACAGGCATATTTTATTTTAACAGACATGCTTCAATTTAAAAACAGCCATATTTGACATATTCTTATATATTTTATATATTCTATATATATTCTGATCTTGTTTTCTTATTGTTTTATTTAACATTTATGTTTCTTGCTATTTTAATGCACCAAACACAGAGACACATCCCTCGTATGTGTTAACTTACTTGGCAATAAAGATGATTCTGATTCTGACATATAAATTGTTTGCATTCCATTTCTTCAAATGCACTGGGGGAAAACCAAAGTCAAAGTCAACCAAAAATCAAAGAACGGATCCCACTTTTTTCTGTAATGAAAATCTGCACTCATCCGAATTTCAAACACAATTACACATTATGACATGAAGAAGCCTTCTTCTCGGTTTGGAGCAGCAACTATCAACACAGTGTACAGCACTGTAGCGAGGAAAATGGCTCAAAATGAATTTTGAAGTAGAACGAATTAGTAGAACAACACGTAACAAGCCAAATTCTTTTTACCTATATGGCTTTCAAGCCGTTTAGGATAATATCTGTCAAACGTAAAATGTTGCAAAATGCTAGTGCATGTGGAGTTCAGTTTGGCTGATACAGTAACTCCCCCTAATGGTGAAAACACAGTGAGAGGTTAAATCCTGGAGAGGCACACGTCTATTATCCCCCTGTCAATAATAAATTGACAGTTTGAAAACAGAAAACTTGAAACCGGAGAGAAAAGGCAGAATTCTCTCCTGGGGATAATAGACACTTACCTCCCCGAAAAAAGAACCTCCGGGTCTCGCTGCAGACGGTGCTGAGTACCCTCAGTATTGTCAGCATCGTTTTTTAATTGTTCGTTTTTAATTGTTCGGTTCATTCTAATGATCGTGTCGTGTCCCGTTAGTAAAAACACCCTGTGCCTGGTCTTGGAAGCGCATCTTCTTAAAAAAATTAAATAAAAAATTACCCCCAATCACTCCCACGCACCCAAGTACTGGATTAAGGACAGAATCTCCGCAGTCACATCGTTATAACGAGGTAATCATTTTTCTCTCTGTGGAGCGCCAAAAATGCCATAACTTCTTTCCTACAAGGACGGTAAAATGCCCGTGGAACCTTACCTAATATTAATAATATAAATATTGAGACTTTGGATGACATTTTAACACATATTCAACCAAAAATGCACTTTTGCGGATGTTTGTTGTACACAAAACAATTAATAGATGTTACCGGCTAGAACCATACTGTGAGTAAAATATTTGTGGCGTTTTACTTTGATTCATATAAGAAGCAAATGAGCGACAGTTGGATGTCACATCCGCCGTCTCTGCCCTAAAGCAATATATATTTAATAACTGTGTGAGGGATCTGCAGTGCAGCTGGTCCTAATTTCAGTGCAATGGAGAGATGCAGTGCAGTTTAACTACATTTCTGTCTGACAACTCATGTGGGGATTAAGGTTGTGTTATTTTTGTTAATTTTGTACAGGTAATCTTTGGGTTTGGCACCTGGGCTATACTTCCAATCACTGCTGCACAAGGTTTGAGAAAGATCGACTAGCAGCTTTTTAAAAAATGTTATTTATTTTTATATAGGAGTAACTTAAATCTCCTTTAAGGGCCCAGGTGGAGATATCTCAGAAATGCAGCACTGAGCAAATCAGACTGACTGAGCCGGTCGTTTTGACAACTCAAATAGACCGATCCATGAGGGTGTGGACAGCTCTTTGATTTAAATGTGGTCGTCCCACTTTGTCTTTCCCGCTACCCGAAAGCCGTTCCCGAGAGGAGAAGCTCTTACGGGTTGTAATGGACGACGAGCGTCAGAGTGTGGTAGTCCTTCAGCGGGACGCGGGGAGGTGTGCCGCCGGGGTCCCCGAAGCAGGCAGGTTCGACGGCGCCGCGGGACACGTGCAGCGACGGAGGGTTTCCGTCCCTGTTACTGTCTCGGGTGTTAATGCGATGGCGGGCCTCCCCGCCGCACTTCACGAAGCCCACGAGGCAGGCGTAAAACTGGGAGTGCAGAAAACAAAAATGATTGACCATTCTGACGCATCACTGAACCATCAAAAAGTCACCGGACCCTTCAAATTAGAGTTTAGATTAGATCAGATTAGATTAGACCCCCTTATTCTCCCCTCCAGCTCCGTGGCCCCATGGAGCCCCGCCTCACCTGGCTGTTGAAGAACACGTAGATGACAGGGTTGACCACGGTGCTGAACTTCGCCAGGATGGAGGGCACCATGCTCGCCACGGGCGTGACCAGCCCTGACCGGCCGAACGTGGCCAGCAGCGCCGTCACCCCGTAGGGCATCCAGCACAGCAGGTAGCAGGACACCATGGACAGCACCATCACCAGGATGTGCTGCTCCCGCCGCTGAGCCGACAGCGCGTTGATTTTCCCCACCTGAAGACGACGGAGGAAGCAGGAGACGAGTTGAATTGCATCACCCAATTATCTTTTGTATGTGTAAGAATCAGTCTGAAAGATCTTCCCCCGAAATGTTGAAAAGCTCTTGCGATTACATCATTTCCGTCACTTCCCACTCATTTCAGTTCCCCGTGTGGTACTGAAACGAAACGAAGAGGAGGGATGATAGGCGCTGGGGTCGGGATTTAAAACTAGTTCTGACTCACCCATTGATTGCATTGAGAGCAAAGCCTTTTTACGAGCCTGTCTGGAACATTATCCCGTACTCTGTGATCATTCTATTCTTATATTGCTTTTGTTCCATTGAGCAAACCCTGGGACAACCGGCCTCTCAGAGCAGTCAGCAGTGATGGAAAAATCGAATTGTTATTAATTTTAGAGAGTGAAATAAAAAAAATAAATCAGGGAGAACTGAAGAAGTAGAAAGCCAGTGGAGCGTATTTGTACTCATATCTCTTAAAGCAGGGGTCTCAAACTCGCGGCCCGCAGGCCAATTGAGGCCCGCGGGACGATATTTTGTGGCCCCCTACGTGACATCAAAGTTTAGTGATAGTGCGGCCCGCGCGTTTTTCTCACACGCACCTTTTTGCCGAGTCGTTGCACGAGTCGTCGCCCTGGGCGTTTTATTTTTTTTTTATCACTTATGGGCCACCATAGCTCAGGCTCGTGACAGCTTCCGGTGGTGTTTGTTGACAAGTTAGCCAACACGTTAGTGACTTGGTTGAAACGTGATTCCAGAGTGACACTAAGTGGAAGGAAAATATATCCTGTCACCGAGTGCAAGGTACAGAGGACTTGGGAAGTGGGCGGACTCAACAAGAGTAATCAGTGACCCAATAAAGACAGCAGAGTGTTGCAATAGGAAAGGGAAAAGAAGTTGTACTTTTTTTTGGAATACTTGAATACCTGAAACCCTTTCTTTGTGGAATACTTGATGTGGACCAGCCTCACCCAGACTCTACCTCCAGCGGCCCCCAGGTAAGTTGAGTTTGAGACCCCTGTCCTAAAGATATTCTTAAAGGTACAGGAATGTCAAAATTATGAACTTTGCAATTATATTGGTGTTAATAAATGTTAATGTTATGAACAACTCTTTAGTTATTTCCTTCTGTTCCTTTACTTGACATTTTTCAATTGTTGCTGCCGTGACCAAGGGAAGGACAGCAGTCAAATGGTATTTTGAATATATATATATATATACAGTATACTGTATATATATATATATATATATATATATATATATATATATATATATATATATATATTAGGCGTAATTTGATGGAACTGAATGAATTCCACATAGCTTGTCCCATGTAACTTGTGTTTAATTTGGAACTCTATCTACTAAAACATTATCTTAATTATCTGATTGCGAATGATAAATAGGATTTATTATGTTACAGCCCTTAGCAAATATACAGTATTGTTCTTCACTCTTGTGGTTAAAACTAAAAGTCTGAGAATTTGTGAGAATACTGGAATTCTGTCGCGCCCCGGAATATTTGGGCGAAAAGGAAATAATGGCTTCTCACCTACAGTAGAATTGATTTTGCAGTGAAACGGGAACGTGCCGTTGACGCTGGCATGGGGCGAATGTGTGAATCTCGCAGGCGCAGAGACAATATGGAAAAACATCGACACCAACACTGTCTCCAGAATTAGAGTGTGAAGTTTTCCCGCCACAAATAAACAAATCCATGTCCAATCTACGCTCATACTGGAACTGCGATCCAATCTGCAGAGACGCTCCCGACTTCCCCTCACTCTGGAAAACCGAGTTGGAACAAAATGAATTGCCTGACATAATAGTAGGCATCCGTTTGAAGCCGGCTGCTTCCTATATCTAAAAATACCTTCTCCGTGGATGACGCATTCATAGAAACATGGGAGCAAGGTGTGTAAGTGACCCAAGCACCAGCAAGGCCTTTTAATTACCTATTATGTGTGAATTCCAGGTTTATGTAAGACCCCCCCGGGGGAACAGTGAGTCATTGAGTTCCGAGGGGGAGTCGCTGCCCACGAGAAGGCAGCCTGGCTTGAGCCCCCCCCCCCAAGACGCTTTCCCCGTGGCTGGATAAATTAATAGTAGATGGGTAAATCCAGATCTTTTGTCCTTAGGATTGATTGGCCCGGCGTTTCTAAGAGCAACAGTTAATAAAAGAACAGCCATCACTCGCCCAAGACCATGCCTGTCTTTCCAAGGCAAACAAATCCATATCTGAGAAATATTTCTCTTCCCATCTTATTATTTGTCATTAAGAATTACGATTTTTTTTATTTCCGCCGACCTTCAAGGTATTGTTATTGAGCTGCGGGCAGACAAATTCAATAGAATCATTCGATAGCAGCGCACACGCAGCGTTGTAGGGCATGAGTGCTCCGCATGTGGGTTAAAACTACCTTTGACGAAGAATGGGCCCATTGATTGCAGCAATGTCTCTTTTACAAGCTCCTCTGTCAGGTTCTCACCTCTTCTGCGAAAACACGACATACCGATATGCCCTCTGCCTCTGTTTATCCACCCCACAGATGACTTTTAGCTAAGCTATCCTCAAAAGCGCCGCGAGAGGAAAGACAGCCAGGAACAATAAGAGAAGCCACAGCAGCGCGCTGTTGGTAGCACTTGCCCAGTCACGTCTGGCAAAAGTGAGATCTCTATCCACACCCTCTGCACCATATCTATTTCCATGTGAGGCACCGTGCATCCCTATTATCGTGTGGAGTGGAGACTGGGACTGAGACTGGTCAGGATGCCGGATCTCCAGCAGTATAAGATGCCTTTCCCAGATCCATTCACAATCACAACAGAGTCATCTTTGGTAAGATAATATTCTCACTCAAAGCTTAAACACAACTGATGGGAAAAATGTGGCTGATATGCCACGGAATTTACGGCAACAACTTTGTTCATCGCATGGGGTAAGTTGCCTGAATCCAGCCCCAAGCATGCTTCAAGGCGAGGTTATCATGGAGAGAGTCGGAAAACGGACTTAAAGTATTACTTTTCAGCAGCTGACGTGTCGTAATTGCAAGTTACCCCCCGTCGCTAGTCGTGGTGGCAAAGACGCGCCGCGACAACTCACCCCCCGAATGGCGATGAAGATTCGGCTGTAGCAGTAGACCATGAGGAGGAGCGGCAGCAGCAGGCAGAAGATGAAGAGGCACAGCACGTAAGAGACGCTGGCGGCGGAGCGCAGGTGCCACTGGACGGAGCAGGAGATGCCGGCGCCCTCGGGCCCGTAGCTGCTCCAACCCAGGAAGGGCGGGAGGGTCCAGAGCAGAGAGTAGAGCCAGGAGCCGCCCACGCAGAGCCAGGCCTTCCTGAAGTCTGAGACATCCGCCTGGGTGGAACGCAGTACCGTGTTGTAGCGCTCATAGGACAGGATGGATAAAGACACCAGGGACACGATCCCTTGGGGGCCGGGTACCGGAGGGGTGGGAGGAGGGAGGGGGGCAGAAAAAGGAAAGGGAGCAGCAAGAGAGAGGAAGGGAGAAGTTAGACAGATATTATGACCACATGAAGTAACCTCCCATAATAATAGAACGAGGAAAAAGGGACATTGGTCAATTCATTGAATGAAATGCATTTATTCTGGACAGAGACAGGGTGTTCAAAGTTAAAAGTCCTCAGTTTTGGTTAGTAGCCCAAAACAGGAGGAGAGGAGAAGCAGTCTCAGTCATCAACCGATACAAGGATGGACTTGATAGGGGTGCGAGAGGACCTTTGGCCATAATTTTATTCTTCTTCCCTTGACTACCGCGGCTGACGGTGGGCCAGCTGTGTCCGAGCTCCAGGTGTCGAAGAAAGAAAGGCTTACAGGGGTTTTGAAACCCTGGAGAAGTTTTGTCCTTCGAGTCCGCGGTATATCCTTCTCCACCGACCATTTTTTCCCTCAGAACCAGACATTTCTTTTATATGCTCACACTTACAGGGGCTGAGCTTAAGACCCCGCTGCTTGGATCTCACACGGTCCAGGTGGGCTTCAAATGTGGAGCTCAGTTCGCCACCGAGGCATGACCGCCGTACTGTATCCCTGACAGCCTTCCAGTCTTCCATGCTCCTCTGGATCTCAGTAGAGGAAGAGATGAGGCCGACACAGTTATAAAGGTTTGTGGGTGACCAGCAAGACCTCCCAAAAGCTCCCTCAGCTCACTGGTCGTGAGTTCCTCCAGCATCTGCTGTGTTGGGATTTTGATCTGGGACGGTCAGGGGCTGAGGCGGCGCTCACTCGGTGGAACTGTTTTTTTTTTCCGTGCGCGTGTTTGTCACCAATTCAGGGGCTCTGGTGGTTTTCAGCTCTTCTCAGCTTTTCAGCTCGCCTCTTAAGATGGTTTTCAAAGCAGACGGGGCTAAGTCTCTCTTTATTCCTGCGAGGTCTTGGCTGCCTTCTCTCACAACCGCTTCAACGACTTCTGCCTCTGAGCGTCCTTTTCAAAGCCTTGCATCAATCTGGTGGATGAGATTTGGGTCGGACAACTTGACCTTCTCGGCCCCCTTCTTGTATTCTGGCTGGCTTCAGGCACCTCTCAACTCCACATCTTGTGGAGTTGAGAGGTGTGAGAAGGGTAATTAGTCGGGCACACTGGTCCATGGGGATATCTAGGTAACCTTAGTGGGGCATTGTGTGTGTTGTTTCTCCTCTAATTTCTCTTATTGCCTCCAACATCAATTCCGTCTCATATTGAGAACTCTGCTCTTATATAGAATATTTCTGATTTACTGAAACCTTTGCCGGCACCAATGGAGAACAGAATGCAATTCAATGGAAAAAAAAAGGTGTTTAACGGGTTGTGTTTAAGGTGGTTAACAAAGAACAACATGTTAGGGAATATTATCCAAATTCAAATTTGTGCTTTGGGCATGAATGACGTAGGAAGTGAACTCGCAACTGGGAACTGAAAAAAACATTTTTACCCTCGGCAGCAGGAAAATGGCCATTTTTTTCCTTTGTGCAGCCAAATGGTTTGACTTCTGATCAACTGAGAATTGAATAAATATAGGAGGGAGATATTGAGTTATGTTTTTGTGATGACGACTAGTTTTCTGATTTTGAAGTAGACCCCAAATTCTTCAAATCCTGCTAAGTTTTAAGTTTAACACCTGCCTTCTCTCCGTAAAATGTATCCCAAGACCTCACAGGTGGAGTAGTTGCTCAATATTAAATGTACATTAATATTGTACTGCATACATGTTGGCACTATGACATGGTTAATAACTACGGAAGGCATCTATTTGAGGTTATGCAGAATATATTTAATATGTGGGTTATGTCATGTCAGTTAAATAAAATGTCAATTTTAGACATTCTGATATAACACGAAACAGGTGGATTAAACTCTTTTGTTCCAGCAGCTGAAGTTCAGGTTCTATTGATGTGTGTGTGTGTGTGTGTATGTGTGTATGTGTGTGTGTGTGTATATGTGTGTGTATTATTTACAGTATGTATATATATATATATATATATATATATATATATATATATATATATATATATATATATATATATATATATATATATATATATATATATATATATATATATATAAATATGTCTATATTGATATAGACATATACTGAAAAATATAATGCAATACAATAAAAAATCCATTGAATACATGGAAGGACTCCACATCGCAATATATTGTCATTTTTCCTCAAGAACATATTACAAAATATAATGACGATATTTCATATTTTCTCTATTATTCACAAATATTTCCAATATGGTACTATTATAATGTATATTACAAAAGATATTAATTTCAAACATTGTTACTTCTTTCTGAAAATATCTTGAGAATGTGTTGAGAATTGGTTGAAAAAAATCGATGTCAATATATCTGATACCGCACACATGGAAATAAATATGTATTTGCAGTTTGCAGTAGGGCAGATGTTCAGTAAAACAATGTTTTCCCAAATTTTATTAATTTGATTTTTAACAACACACAAATATCAGAAAAGTCACTTTTCAAATACCAGTTTTGTGTTCAATATAATAACATACATCAAGAAAAAACAGAATGCACTGTTTGTAAGACTTATGTAAAATAGAGTACAAATACGAGAGGGAATGGGGTTTAGAAAGAGTCTGTAGGTGAAGCCTCTGGGAGATTGAAAAAATGGAAGCAAAAATTAAGAACAAAGTTGCGGATGTCGAGGTTAAAGGACCTTATAAGAGAGCTGTTCCAATCAGAGACGGGTGAAAACACGGATTAGGTGACATCGGAGCTAATGTCAAAATGGCATCGGAATTGCTTCCAGATCTTCAAAGTATAGATGTATTTAAGACATTTTTAAAGGGAGGAGAGGAAGAAAAGTTAAGGGGGGGATGAGCAAGGGCTATCAGCGAGGCAGCTTTAGTGGAGGATGCCTCCATATGCAGCCATGGCAGAGGAGCAGGTGAACTCCCCAGACGGATCCAAAACAGAATCACTCTAAGGTAGGAAGGAAGCCCAATAAAAGAAAACTAAAATTAGGCAAAGCCAGATCTCTGAGAGACCTCAGCCTCTGCAACAGCTCCCTTCCAAGTCGAGGGACTTTGTTATTCCAAATGAACCCAGTGACTAAACTATCTAATTTACAAAAGAAAGACAGGGGGAGAAACATGGGTAGGATTGAAAAAGGTAGGTCAATTTGGGGAGGGTGTACATCTAAACACAGTTCACCCGGGCCACAAGGGATAGAGGCAATAATGACCACCTCTGGAAATCTTCCTGCATCTGAGCTGACCTTTTGCAATGAGGACAAAGCCAGAGTGACATTTCAAGTCCCCTTTAAACATTTAGAATCAAGATTCAAGAGTCTTTATTCGTCGGCACGGTGAAATGATGAAGGGGAAAACAAAGTAGGAAGCAAAGATAAAACAATATGATCAAAATCATTTTTAAATATATATATATATCAACAAAAAACACATTGCTCAAAAACGTGTGTTTTTATAAATGTATATGTGTTTTGTCATGTATGTCATTGCTGCTGCAACACTGGAATTTCCCTTTGGGGATTAATAAAGTATCGTTATCTTATCTTATCTTAAAAGACAATCCTTAATCAGAATATATATATGCAACAGAGTTTGAACAGTGGAAAACAGACTTGGAAAATAAAGTCTTGACATTCCACAGGTCATGCAAAGGACGGAGTTAAATGGTTTTGGATGATTTTTAAAGACTGGAATTGTAGATTGGGAATTGGAACTCGACTTGCAGATGAAACTGTTTGTGATGCACGGACATGCATGAAACAAATACCCTCCCGCTGTGCACCCAACCTGCAAGCAGCATAGGTAAAAAAATGAAAAAATAAAAAAATAAAAAATAAAAAATAAAACACAGAAAAGGATAAACGCACAGCAAGACAGATATTTAGTAGCAAAAGGGAACCAAAGGTCCAACTTACCGAAAAGTGAATTGGCGAAACCGTACCACTGGCAGCCATGCTTCCCGATCAGCCACTGTCCGCGCAGACTGGCCGCGAAGCTGAACGGAGTCCCGAAGACGCACACCAGGATGTCGCTCACGCTGATGTTCACCAGGATCACGTTGATCGGGGTCCAGAGGCACCGAAACTTGGCGAATATCACCAGGACCAGGGAGTTGTTGACGACGCCCAGCACCAAGATGAGCCCCAGGCACAGTGCCGCCACCGAGTGCCCGGTGCCGCCCAGCCCGCCGGGGGGCTGCGGCACCGGGGCATTGGAGCTGGAGTTGGAGAGGGCGCTGTCCGCGGTGCTGAAGTTCCAGCCCCGAGTGTGGACCACCATAGTACAGCGCCCCGCACCCAGGCCTGAGGGGTACTGGGGGCACGAGTACTAGTAGTAGTAGTAGTAGAAGGTGGCGGTGGCGGTGGCGGTGATGATCACTCAGTCAAACTCTCACACAGCCCCCTCCTCCGAAAATGTCGCCCAAGGTGCAAACCCATTTCTGACTCATATATCTGGGAAAGTGAGAACTGGCTCTCCTCTTTACCATGTCACCCCCACCCTCTTTCCCTCTCCCTCGCTGCGCGCCTGTCTTGTCTATCCATAGATCTATCGATCTACTGCTTGATGAGAGTAATCTTTTCCTTTTGTCATGACTTTATTATGTTATCATTTACAATTATTTTATTTTTAAGAGAAGGGTCACTATCATAATAACATCATATAAACTGCAATAACAGAAGGAAAGACAATAAAATTAAATCATCAAAATGAGAACAACGGTTAGGACATATGGTTTCTTGCTGTCATATCATCGTCATTATTATGCATAAAAAAATGATTCTCAGGAGGGTATGTATGTGTATGTGTGTGTGTGCATCTGTCTGTGTGATGTGTCCCCCTGAGTGTGTGGGGGAGTGATTTAATTGGTAGCGGTGTTTGAGAGTCAAAACAGAATCACAACACCTCTGATTGGCAGAACAGCTCCAGAGCCCCACACCAGCACTGCACCTGTAAAAACACCCGAAGAGCCCAAAGCAGAAGATCCCTGAACTCCCAGAAAGGTTCCAATCCAGAAAAACAATGACCACACACGACTCTAGGGTGAGAAAAACAATCCCAAAACGTGCAAGATGAACTTATTCCCCTAGAACTTATGGCCCACCTCCACAGGCAAACGTAAAAAGCATGGACAACTGCACGACCAGAAACATTCCTCAGCAGACCATAAAATGCAAATTCCTAATGATATTTTAATATTAACCAAAAACTGATTATTAACCCTGATCATATTTTACACACACACACACGACATCTGTGTGTACACGTCATGACAGGGCTCCTCTCCCGAGTTTGTGCAGGGATCGGGGTTTTATCTGTTGCTCGTTAGACCAAACACCAAGGTATACAGTCACACTGATCCTGGGCCCAAATGACCTAGACCCAGGACAGGTGTGGCTGCTCAAACCACCCCATCCCCCCACCACATAGCCCCTTCACCAAACAAAATCCCTGGCCAAAGCCTACTTCCCCCCCAACAAGCAGAGAAAAAAAAATAGATGTACTCTGAAACAGAGTCCCCATACCTAAAAAGACAGACTTGAACACAGGGTTACTATACCTAAAAGGACAGACTCTGACATGAGGACCATATACCTTAAAGAAATAAAACACTGGACTCTGAAACAGCGTCCCATACCTCAAACCAACAAAAAAAGTCAGACAAAACAGAACTGGTCCCCTTCCAGGGGGCCTGGTTCCCTTGGAACAGCACAGTCCCTCGGCAATCCTCCCCCAGGGTGACAAAGCATGCAGCTAGCTGCAAGCGGTGACCCGTGGTGGTTGCTGCAGCTGCTTCTCCTCCGGTCCTCTGCCGGACCCCCTGGATGCTGCTGCTGCCAGTCAGAGGAGGGGGTGCTGGGGCCACCTGTGACCCGCTGGTGGCTCCAAAATTTCAAGAAATAAAGGCTTGAAATATTTCACTCATGTAATGAATCTATATAATATATGGGTTTCACTTTCTGAAATGAGTGACAAAAAATATTGAACTTTTTCATGATATTCTAATTTTATGAGTACCTGTATATGTGTATATATATATATATATATATATATATATATATTCACACACGGGCCTCCACCAACCAGTACAGCAGCCCAAGGCCCCATGTTTTATATATATATATATATATAGATATACCGGTACTTCTTGCTTAACGACCTACCTGTTTAACGACTGCTCAGGATTATGACCAGCTTTCCGACCAGTCAGTATTATACACTGTACGAGAACTTTGGTCGTGGAAACAGCAGTGTGGCGTCTCAGCATCAAGCATCTCTTTGCACATCACCCTTTCTCAGTCTCGTTCCCGCAGTCGGTCAGTATTAACTACACTCGCGTTCGCAAAAAGACCGGTAATATATCAATAAGGGGGGTGGTTCCTCGCTTATCGACCAATTTGCTTAACAACCTCGTCGTAGGAATGGAACTCGGTGGTTAAGTGAGGAGTACCTTTATTCAACATTTTTAAATAAATAAATATCATCAGTAGAGTCTTCTTTTGCACTCCTGCTGCAACGACCATGGGAGATTTGTTCATGTCAAATAATAAATCAATACTTGGCTTGACATGGGCACGACCTTAGAAAGAGGCTACAGGGAGGATAAATTATGAATAACAAGATGCTGATTCAGGTCAAATGCCATATGCACATGTAAAAGGTAGAGCTAATGCGAGCACCAGTGCTGTTCGATTATTAGGGGTCCAGCTCGAAGGGCAGGAACCATATTTATTTTGCCCCCCCCCCCCACACACACACACACACACACAGGTGGACTCATCACAGGCACACACACAATCCCAGCATCACATGCCCCGAAACACCCTCCAGATTACATCCTCCTCCCTTTCTCTCCTTTACTGCCATAGCTATCACAGGAAGAGGCCATGAGCTGTTATTGCTGTTCCAATTTTCGTCAACTAAATTGATCGTGGTTTAGAGTTTAGAAGTTTAGAAATCAGTCCTTTTTTAATGCAAGACTTGTTTTATAGATTTTGCTGTGCAAAGATTGAATTCTGACTTATTTTTCAACCCGATTCTCAAGGCTGTTTGTAATGCCGAAACTTCACCAGACGAAGGGTAACATTAATGCCGCTACAGCACTGTCCTCGCACAAGGATCGAGGAAAATGAAAACACGAGAGAGAGAAGGCGTCACAGATCCCGGTGAAGATCGCTCCAAATTGGGCCGACAAGATCGACGGCGTCGTTGCGTCGGTACACCGGCTGGGCAAAAAGGCGGAAGGCAGGCGTCGCCGTGTCCTCATGCACTTCGTCATGAGGCGCTTCAGAGAGGAGCTCTGGCATGCGACCAAGGGCTCTGCAATCTGCAAGGAGCTGAATCTGAGCGTTGCAGAGCACATCCTACCAGCTGACAGGGAGGCGAGAGCGGCAGCATGGCCACAGATCAAGCAAGCCAGAGAAGCAGGTCAGCGGGCGTATTTCAGAGGGCTGGCTGGCTGCATAAATGGAAAAAGAATTGTGGCGCCCTAGTTACCGTCATGTTCTTAACTCAAGTCATTTCTAAGAAGGACATTTCAGCTGACTGCCTATAAAGGGACAGTGCCTTATGTTCATATTCTAAAGCATGCTTTTTCCTACAAATAAAGCTCAAGTAATTATTTTTAAGTTCTTTAATGTTCTCTGTCAAATCAAAATTGTTTCATTTCACTTAATGCAAGAGGCCTCAGAGACGGTATTCAACAAAAGGCGATATTTATTTTCGGCAAAGGTCGTAATGAAACTCATGAAAAGTTATGAACCCTCCAATGATGGATAAGATTTCATTGTCACGGAACCCATCGCTCTACAGATACTGCAATTCTATTGAACCTGAGAAAATAATTACTTCCAAAAAAAGTATGGAGGGACACTGGGTCCTCTGTGTTTTGTCAATTGAACACTCTTTTATTCTGGGGAATATGTATGGACACAATAATATAAACCAGAATCAGAGCTTACTTTCCAAAATCAATAACCTTATCAAGGATCTGAAATTTAGATACCCAACAAATAATACTGTATGAGTAGGTGACACTTCAGTATGACGTACAATGAGTGGTTGGACCATTCACCCAAGTTTTATAACCATCAATATAATCCTCTTCTTATTTTGACCCATTGTGCATCATACATTTTAAATTATTATAAAATTTTCTTGGCTTGCCAGATGGTTCAAGTAGGTCTAAGATTTGATTTTTTGTTGGTTTCTGACTGCATAAAACGTGTTGCTGACTGTCTATATATCTACCGCTCCCTTATCCGTCAACTGTTTCCACAGTTTAACTATCAAACAGGTTATTGGAAGTTTTATGCCAGTCTGGTACATTCCGAGGTCGACTGTCAGGGGACTAAAGGCGTTATTACTGAAGTTTCCGAAGAAGCCAGAATTTCTTCTTATATCTCCAAATGGGAATTTTTGAAATTTAAAATAAACTTTTCCATATCCTTTAGTTAACAACTGAAACAATCCGCCCAGCTAGAAGAGATCAAATTGACTAGAGAGAAAAGTCCCTGCTGCAATAAAACCACAATTACTGATGCTGACAAAAGCAAATAACTCACACTACAAACCAAACTGGATGACATTTACATAAGGGGGGGCTTACATTAGATCTAAAGAAAAATGGATCGAGGGAAGGAGAGAGAAATTCTTTCTTTTTGTAGATTAGAGAAAACCCGCCAGGAAAAAAATATGGAAATATTGATCATACTGTAAATGAGAATGAATGCTCTAAGAGAATAGCCAATGAAACGTTTCGCTTTTATAGCAATTTATTTCCATTCTTGTAATTTCTCACCTGATACAGCAGAAATCTTTGGCAAAACCAAAGACTTCATTCCTCAAATAAATGAAGATTTCAGAAATGACGGAAGCAGAGATCCCATACGATGATCTAGAGAAAGCAGTCCAGTGCTGGACCCCCGATCGCTCTCCTGGCCCAGATGGACTTACAGCTCATTTTTATAAATATTTTTGGGAACATATCAAGATACTGTTATTTAAAACGCTAAAAACAAAACCCTTTATGGGGGCAGTGGCTCAGGAGGTACAACGGGTCGTCTAGTAATCGGAAGATTGCCGGTTTGATCCCCGGCTCCTCCTGGTAGCATGCTGATGTGTCCTTGAGCAAGACAGTTAACCCCCTAACTGCGCCGCTACATGGCAGCCCACTGCTTTAAGATACGTCACTTACTCGGATGGTAAAATGCATTCCGTTGCCTCAGTACTTGTATTCTGTGCAATGACAACTAGTTGAATCGAAAAAGAAACTATAGAAAAGTGATCACTTCCACAGACTGTGGTGAGGTGTAATAGAGACCCCAAAATAATGGATAATTGGCAACCAATAATGCTCCTCAACAATGATTACAAACTGCTAGCACACATCTTTTCAATTCTTCTCAAAGAAGGGCTTTCTCAAATAAAAAGTGACACCCAGTCAGGATTTAGAGTAGATCACTACATAACAATGTGATCCTAGTCCTGGACTTTCTTGAATATAGTGATGATATAAATGATGACGGCTTCATTCTTTTCCTTGATTTTTACAAATCTTTCGACGTGCTGGAGCATCCTTTTATTTTCAAGGCATTGGAACTCTGCGGTTTTGGAGAGAATTTCAGGGGTGTAATCAAACAATTTTCTGATCACGACACTAATAGCTCAATGTCTTTATCAGGTGGTACTTCCCCTGGTTTTATGATGAACAGAGGTAATAAACACGGCTGCCCCAATTTCACCATCACTTTTCTCAGTTGCCGGGAAATGCTCTCAGTTCTTATAAAAAATTCAGATATTGAGCAATTGAATGTCTTTGAAAACCAAATGGTCATAAGTCAGATGGCAGACGACACAACTTTGTGAAAGGTGCTAAGCAGGTTCCAAAGGAACTTGGCAGCATATGGTATCCCCAGTACAACTATGCTCAAACATTTAGGTGTGCATACATATTACAAAGGACACTAAATTAAGTGAAATATTTGAATATATAGAACAAAATGGATGAATGCAAATCAAGGTTAGGCGGATGGTTAAATAGAGATCTTCTTGGTCGCATTTATATAACAAAGATGGAAAGTCTTTCAGGGCGCATTTATCCTTCTTATTTTCTTTCCATATCCAACAAATTGGTTAAGACTACATTTGGAAAAGAAAATCTCATTATTTAAAAAAAGCAGCAATGGCAAATGATGATAAAGATGGTGGGCTCCAGACCATTGCCTTTGACTGTATAAATGGAACCTTAAGATCCTTTCTTGTAAATACTGTAACAACAGCTTTTGGTATTATGTTCCCAGGAAAATCTTGAAAACGATTGGAGGCAGTGATTTTCTTTTACGTTTTGACTTTTTGGTTCAAAAATAACTCGTAAATCTATCCTCATTCCATTCACAAGCAGGCCACTGCACAATGCTACAATATTCCATTTGCAGATTCATTCTTTTTAGAAACAGGTCTTTAATCTTCAGTGACTGGATGGAGAAAAATATTTGGTCAATCATTCAATAGATGAATCTGGCAACATGTTCCCTTTTGAGGGATTCTGTATGAAATTGTATTTCCAGTGCGACAGTAAACAATATGATAAGGTTATTAAAAGCATACCATCATCTTTTATTTTGATGGCACACTACCTCATATGCCCCCCGATGAAGGTTAGATGAAGGTTCAACTTTGATCACAAGAGCCGTATATTGTGTGATGCAGAAATAGAAACTATGGATCACTTATTTTCCTTATGTCTTTATAGCAATTCTTTCTGGTGTGATATGTACACGTATGATTGGCTAGAATCAAAAATCTTCTGCCTTTCCCATTTTACCAGAAATGATATTACATTTGGAATCGTAATGGAGGATAAAATAAAAAGTAATTACTGTTAATTACCATTATTGGTGGTTTTTATGAGAGAACTATCCCTGTACTATCATTGTACTTTTTTGTTTAGTCCTTAAGTTGTGAACCCTTTCGTGCAATAACCCAATATTGTATATCTAGTTAATTTCATATCAATGTACATTGATAAGACTTTTGGTACAATTGAGATGGCATGCCTCCTAACATGAGTAACCATGACGACAACCTGACAGATCTGCACGAGGTGTGCGATGACAGCGACATTGAGGAAGTTGAAATTGATGAAAAGACTCCTACGGGAAATAGAATAAATCGGACCCACACGCCGATAAAAAGCCTGAACCCAAGGAAAATAAAAGTGCAAAGTAATGGAAGAAGGAGGATGATTCTCCACGCCGCGCAAACTCTGACCCGAGAGGTGGATGGACAGACGGTGCTTTTGAAAGGTTTCGAAAAACGCATTGGAGTCAATACAACGCCAGCGAAAGAAAACAAGGAGGAAATCGATATT
Source organism: Zeus faber (assembly GCF_960531495.2). NCBI lineage: Eukaryota > Metazoa > Chordata > Actinopteri > Zeiformes > Zeidae > Zeus > Zeus faber. The sequence goes on from NC_137199.1 coordinate 24,814,212, forward strand.
CATGTGCTGAGTAAGCCCGACACGAAAGAAAATGCAATCTGAGGCTTTTCCAGAAAAAGACGGGAGAAGACGTTCCAAACTGTGGCCGTTGGCGCAGGAAGCCAGGAGGAAGGGAACGAGAGCGTTCCTGAAGGAAGGACACGCGTTGGATGACACCCGAAGAGCGGACCAGGAATGCACAAGCGATATCGGGTTTTGTTTTGTTCAACGGTTTTGCGCATCGCAAAAAAAAAAAAATTGCGTTCCTTAAAAGGTTATTGTGGCAGTTTCTCCGACCACGCGTCACCCAAGTGGCGTTTTCAGGGACCTCCGGCACAGAGACACAGAAGACGGGGGCGGTTAAACACCAGTTTATTGTAGAGCGTTGGCCAGTTGGAATTAGCCAGGAGCAGGTAGACATGTGTCATGACAGGGCTCATATACTGAGTGTGTGTGGGGGTGGCGGTTTTTACCTGCTGCTCGTCAGACCAACCAATGATGCCGCCACTCTGAACCCAATCACCTAGCTCCAGGTCAGGTGTGGCTGCTCAAAACAAATCTTTGTCACACAGCACGCATACACACACGGCAACCAACACACACATGCTTCAAATGGTGGCCGGTGAGATCAGTTCTCTGCTTTTGACCCCTCCTGGCTTGTCCTCCCTCCGGGGGGCAGCAGACAGCGAACGCCCGGGGACCTGTCACAAATGTCCAGCGCTGGTCAGATGACGTTGTCCTGCATGTTTTTGCTGGGGGTCCTTACTGATGTTACAAGGAGGAAACTCCATGTGAGCACACGCAAACTCCACACAGAGAGGCCCCTAATAGGGAGCACGGTGCCAACAGCACCCCAGGCGGGAATCGAACACAGGACCTTCTAGCTGTGAGGCAGCTAGACAGTGTATCTACCCAACGTAAGGCAACTTTCTGTAAGGAGCAAAAGGCCAATTGTGTTTTCTTGCAAGAGACTCATTCAGTTGACACTTAATTCTGGAAACTGCAATGGTGGGACTATTTTCTACTCAGCTGGCATAATGATCTCGTTTAACGGGCTCCCTGGCGATGTAATTAACCACAAGAGTAATATTAATGGTCATGGGCTAATGGTGGCGTCGGAAATGAATGTGGTAAACAATATTTTGTTATGTGTATCGGGATATAACAAAAAAGCTCAGTCTTTGTGTAAGCTTGTCAGAGGAATGGAATGGTGTCTAGGCATTCGCGATACTTGGGATTTGGTGCCCCTATACTTTTTGAGAGCAATTGCACTTTTACACCTTTGTCTGGAAATTCAATAATAACCTTTTGGGAAAAGTCAATTTCTGCAAAAAAGTCAAACAACTGATTGGAGAAATTGTTGAATCGCATTGTCGGTTATGAGTAAATGAGTAAATAACAAGCAATTATTCTTCTAAACTTAAAAAGCAGAAACAGTGAGACATTAAGAGTGATATCAACAAATGATGTTGTAAAGCTGAATCATCACTGGAAGAACATGTTCAATTAAACAGCCTTCAATCCCAATTAGACAATTATGTATTTGGAAAAAGCAAAGGGAGCATTGTTCAAGAGCTAAAACAACAAAAAACAAAGACAAACAAAAGGGAAAATTCAAAAGTTGCTTATTAAAGGTGTTACTATTAAAAAATCAAGGCCAAGTAAATGATGAAATAGGAGATTTTTTTGATAGCAACTTGTATAGACCCAACTTTTCTGAGGAAAATTGTCTTTTGTTTTTAGATAAAATGAGGGTAATAATAGGGTTAATAATGGGATGACGGGTAATGTACTTTAAGAACTAGATAGGAAACATCAGCTTCACCAGGACTTTGACGGTTTAACCGTGGAGTTTTACACATTTTTTTGAGTTTTACACATATTTTTTTGGAACGATATCAGAGAGCTGCTTTACCAATGCCTTCCTAGAATGTTTTTTCGAGTAAGAAATCCTTCTCCCACTATCAGGCAGGGTCTCATCACTCTAATCCCCCAAACCCAACAAAGACAAACTTTCATCGGACAATGAGAGACCGATACATTTATTAGGTAATGATTACAAACTATTGGCATTACCGCCACCTTCTGAGTGTGGACCAGAGATGAAACCCTACCTATTAACCCTGTCAGTCCAATAAACACAAAGAAAAGTCTTACTCCTGTTGGTCCCACTTGGCAGGTTTATTCATGTTTCAATGCTGAGCTCCTCCGGTCTTCCTAAGTTCTTCCTTCTTGTACTGTCTTTCTTGATCATACTTAGTACAATCTATGATCGCATGCGTAATAGTCCCCCCAGCCTGACGGTGCTCGCATAAACCGGTTGGGATGTTTCCTTTTTATACTGAGTGTGCCGTTTGAGTTAGAATGACCGAGCCTTATTCTGTAGCAGATGACCTCTTCTTTCCTTGACCTGCCTACATTTCTCACTGTTGGATTGACTTTGCTGCTTACGCTGTATAGAAACCGACCCCTTTTTTCGGCATTCCTCTTCCCTTTCCGCTCTTCTATCGCCTGACTCCAAATGATTACCTTGACCTCTTTATGGGACATAATCGTAAATCTATGGTGGCTGTACAGCACGTAATGCTTGTTTTGATATTCTGTCCGCTCCCTCGTTTCCCCTCAGGCCTACGTGTGCCGGAACCCACGTCACCCCCAATTGACATGACCTGCTGAATGGGTCTGGAATGTACTTGCAATACTTTGAACAGAATATCTGGGTGCGGCTGGAGTTGAAAGATCTCAGGCTCTTGAGGACTGCAACAGAACAGAACATCAGAGCAGATCAAAGTGTGTCCCGGTTTATTCTCCTCTACCCACTGCGGAGCCAGTAGCACTGCCAGCATCTCCACTGAGGAAACCCCCAGATCATTTGGAGTTCGCTGTATTCCGGCAACTTTCCTGACATTCTGGATCTTTTGACCCATCTATATATACTTGTACACACTGGGAGTAGTGCTCTCTAATATGGACGGAAATGCTGTAAACATGTTCCACTTTCCCTCCATCTCTTTGAGCTCCAGCAGGTACGAGTGTGTGAGCGTTGTTGTGTGTGTCCATGGCCTAATCTCAAGTATTACTACTGTTGGGCTCATCTTGATATTAACCCCCGTCCTCTGCGTGTACTTTCCCAGCCCACCCGAAGCTGGATCTTTGTCTTTTGCCTTGTTCCCAGCACTGCTGTAGAACCACTTTTGTAGGGTGTTGGCGCTTTTTGCCCATTGCGGCTCGCCCAGTAGTTGGTCATCTGTTTCCTTCTAATATCTAGTGGTATCTCTCCTGCCAGCACTTGCAGGGATGGAATGGAGGGCATATGTGCTTCTTTCACCAGCATCATTGTTTGCTGTTTTTTTTTTTTGTTTTTGTTTTTTTTGGCAGGGGGCAGAGCGACGAACAGCAACGAGCTCACTGAATTCGAGAATTATTACACTTCTAGTAAATTTGACAATGTGTTTTTTGCTACACTATAACAAACTCATAATAAACACCTTTTTCTGTGAAGTGCCTTCCTGACTTATATATACAGTACCATACGGTCACTTTCAAGATAATCTTGATAATAAATCATATTATATATGAACCGCATGATTTTTTTCTTGTTTTCCCCAATCACTATTTTTTCCTGCAAACATGACAAATGACACCTGGACAGACCAGACCGCCCCTTTTCCGGAGCATTTGTGACGTCGAACGAGATTAACATCGGATTAAAAAGGAATACTCGTCTGCTGGTAACAGGAAAGGAGTTGATCGCTTATTTTTAGCGGGGTTACCCTGCATATACGCACTAATTTTGGGAGAAAGGGGGGGGGGGGCTAAGGCTGGGTATTGCCACTGATTTCCCAAATTGATTAAATTCTGATTCACAAGGTCCCAAATTGATTCGGTTAGGGATGCATGAGTTACAATACAAATTTTGCTTGGATATGAAGGAGGTTCTCAGAGAACTAATGGTGTAAATTGTGCAATGAACCCTCTAACCTGGTGCAAAATATTACATTAACAATTGACTCCAAAGCAGTTACGTTAATGTACTTTTTATTTAACATGAGCAACATACTACAGCAGTGTATCAGAGGAGAAACGACCGAACGAGACAAATAACCATATAATTAATAAGTCACCGTAAACCAACAATCAGAATTGGAAAAGGGCTCTGAATTGACTTTCAAATGTTGAAAAACCGTCTTGTAAAACCTTGAGACCAACGGGGGTAAAACTTCACCAATCAAGAAAGTTTTCAAAATAATTCACAAGGTTTACCTGATTGCAAAGTTTATTTTAAAAAAAACAAGGTATAAGTTTAACCCTTGTCCTTTTGTAATGTGACAGACGAAACATTAGAACGCGTGTTTTATCTAATGCCGTGTCCAAAAGATTTTGGTTCATCAGTTAAGTTAAATGAAATTACGACTTTTGACATTTCTCATATATTTTATATGGATAATCTAAACACATCTATTCCTGACATGATTAATATTTTCATTCTTACGGGTAATTACCGTATTCATTGCAGCAAATGGAGAAATAGCAAACTCTCCTTTGTTTGGTTTATAAATTATTTCAAGTTATTTTTCTCACTTTAAAAAATGCACTCTAGTAAAATAGCAAGAATGATTCATGGGGCTATATCTACTTGTTGTTTTGATTTATGCCCCTTATTTTTGAAGTCCTTGCTCTCCATTTTTTTGTTCTCATCTATGTCTAGTGACTAAGAAATGTTTATTTATATATGTATATATACGTATATATTTTTTTAAACCCCCGTAATTTATTTTGTTTTCATTTATTTTGACAAAAATTATGTTGCATTATATTATATGTACAGTATGTATTTTCTATGTACCGGTATGTTCTTTAATGTGTGTTCAACAATGAAAACAGCGAGAGAGATGATGTCATCAAGTGGCGAGTATAGTAGTACAATAGTTATTGTTTATTTCTGTTATTTTGCTTGTTTTCACATTGGTGCAATTGCTGCGGCCTGGACCCTGTGTATTGCTGCCTGCAGCTATATTTATTATTATTACGATTATAATTATTATTATTATTATTATTATAACACGTTATTTCGCTTGTTTTCACATTGGTGCAATTGCTGCGGCCTGGATCCTGTGTATGGCTGCCTGCAGCTATATTTATTATTATTATTATTATTAAAACACTTGAGTTTCTTTCCAAAAAGTATTGCTTGATCTCGCCTTATTATGCCCAGAACAGAGTCGTGACCTTTCCGTGATTCACAGGCACCAGTTTGCTGTGATGGTTGGATGAGTTATCTGTTGGATTAAGGTGCAATGCACTGCCAGCAGTCAAGAAAGTACAGCCACTGCTGTATTCAACTTTATTTAATAAATAAATGTTTAGTGTATTCTGATGATACATCTATGTAAAGAACTAAATATGTATTGAGTGAATTCATTTCTTCAGTAATAAAAATGAATCTTAATTTGTGTTATTCTCACTGGGAACTGAAAACAACATAATGTCCGACCATCCCTTTTTCTCTCATCACCACTAAAACTGACCCTCAAACACTGTAAGTGGTCATTGATAAAACAAAAACAACTTGATTTATCTCGATAAAAACACATCCTATACATACTAAATGTGATGTGACGACATATTGTAAAGCAATTATAATATTCCCCAGACAAATCATACGTTTTAGAAATAAATTGTGATATGCAAAATATAAACAACCTACTTGAATTTCTGATTTAACACGTTCTCCTTGATTTTGTGTTTTGTGTTTACAGTATGTTAGGAATCATTTTCGATAAACGGGCAAGTGTCTGCAACAGGGTGGATGGACCTCACAGAGTTGAAAGCGCATGCCGTTTGAAGAACATGAGGTTCTGGAGGTTGGATTGTCTCTTGAATCAAATACATTATTGAAAAAAATGTTAACACCTCAAGTTTGAGCTTTGAATCCCAGAATAACATTGTAAAGTTGTGGAATGAACCAGAAACAAATCACGGATGACTGCTTTCTTTGTTTGAAATGGAAATATACATAATACTCATTACACATATCTGATTAAAATGTAACAATTGAATGGAGAATATGGAAATCATTATTTTTTATAATTTTCAGGCGAGCCCTTGCTAAATCTACTGTATACCAGGAAGCTCTGTTAGATTCATCTCTCTGTTATCCAAGTTGTCGCTGGAGATGACGAATGTCTTTTTCATTTGATTAAAGCGTGAGAATCTCACAAGAACAGTCATATTCACAGCCATTTATCAGTTTGGACTTTCCAGGTGAAATAAAGGTTATGTTGAGGGATAACGTATAGCCAGGCGGCCATTATGGCAAAATAACCGCCAACAGGGCAATCAGGTGTTGTATCACCATGAAGGTTATTTAGTGATAATGACCGCCGGCTCTTCGTCATCCTGCTTATTACAGGAAACGGAAGAATACATTGATTTCAAGTTATTTTACAACTAGAATATCTAGTTAAAGAGCTTCCACTAAGACAAATAGTTCAACAACAACGTGGCAAACTATTCTCTTACGACAAAACCGTCCCCCGTAGGTATATATGACTATATATAACAATTTACTGTTCATAATATCAAAATGGAAATGTCCACGTTCACCTCTTCGAGTCACTATCATTAGCATGTAGGCGTAGTGATGCGAGGGACGTGAAGCCGGCCAGAGAATTGGCTGCCACAGCAACGTTCGTTATCAACAGTTCAGCGATCGTTATTCAGAAATGACCGACCCGCTGATAGCCCCTATCGACCAATCAGAACAGAGTACTCCAAAGAGCCACAGTGTCAGCATTTAATCCCCCCCGCCAACATGTGAATAAGGGGAGTACCGGCACTTTTTTTTTTCCACTTCGGGCGCTGCCGGCAGGTTTAATGCCGGCCCTTAACGGCCGGCCACCACCACAGGTGTATTTCAGACCTGTGGGCAACACTGCTTCCTGTCCCCACGCCCGTCCCTGCCGCGCCTGTCCCGGTCCCCGCGCCTCCTCTTCCCCTCTCTGCTGGGGCTGCGTCCTGAGGGGGAGGGCCTCGCTGCGGGTGGTGGGCTGGAATGACCAATGAAGGTTTTTCACATATTTCTCAAAACAAACTTGACGCTAACTAACATTTCTTTCTGGCATTTAGGATTTGGGCGGAGCCCCATGGATCTTTTGAGGCATTCAGGACGTTGATCGGCTGCTCACAACCAACCTCCTTGTTCACTGTGCATGGTGGAAAGCATCATGTTCGGACGATAAGTTTGGGTCTGTGATAATAGTCAATTCAGAATGTTTCTTCTGTAGCCACATTTTTTTAGGGCATCTGAATAAAGAATACTCAGATTTTGAGTATTCCATGAGTATACCACTATTTTTCCATGGCTCATGCAATGACCACGTCCGACTGAAGAGGGGGGAATTCGAACATAATGCGCTGATATTTGATTGGAGCCCCGGCCAATAAAGAATATTACAGGTACTTGATGTCTCCTCACACAATCTACACAGGAGTAGCTGTGCCACACCCAGAGCTTGTACAGCATAGAGGAATTTGGGTAATTCCTTTTAAAGCAGCACTATGCAACGTTTGGTATTTGGGATCTACAACTGCAAAAGTGCAACGTCCGAAAATATTTTATTTTACCGGACAAATGTGAACCTTATCGGTCACGTTTCATTAACAGTCTATGTCACAAACGCAAATGTAATGTACATCTAAGCTACAGCGCCCCTTGCACGGACCTCGGCGCTTCAGTCCACGGCTCCTCCGGTGTGGCGATCGGCCCCCTGCTACCGGTGGAAGTTACCGGATGTGCTCGGCCTGGCAGATCGGCTCGCACGCGTGAGTCAGCGGGTGAAACAAGCGCCGTGGCGCAATGAAAGCGAGGGCCGGGGCGCGACGACGGGCAGGTGGAGTGGCTAGGTTTTGTATGACCATTATTACCGGAAATCTTGACCGGCAAGTTTATAATCGATCTGTTCTCTTTTTTTTTTATATTAAATTTCATCAACTCTGGGCACGGCAAGCCCCCTCCAGGTAACAGACACAAACATGGCCGATCTTCAAGGAGGTTTGGCGTTGCCGGATACCAACCTGCGCCTCTGTCCGCGGTCCTTGCCGTCCCCACGCCGGTCCCTGCCGCGTCTGTCCCGGTCCCCGCGCCTCCTCTTCCCCTCTCTGCTGGGGCTGCGGGAGGGGGAAGGTTCCGCTGTGGGTGGTGGGCTGGAATGACAGTGGAACAGTTGTTCACATTTTTCTCAAAACAAACTTGACGCTAACTAACATTTCTTTCTAGCATTTAGGAGCCATTAATGGATCATTAAGGCATTCACAAGGACGTTGATCGGCTGCTCACAACCAACCTCTTGGTTCACTGTGCTTAGTGGAAAGCATCATGTTCGGACGATAAGTTTGTGTCTGTGATAATATTGCATTCAGAAAGTTACTTCTGTATCCACATTTACTTAGGGCACTTAAATAATAATTACTCAGATCACTTTCACTCAATTTTTTCTCTATGACTCATGCAATGACCACGTCAGACTAAACGGGGGAAAACAAACACAAAGCATTGATATTTGATGGGAGAAAAATATTGCAGGTACTTGATGTCTCCTTACACATCTACATAGGAGTAGCTGTGCCACACCCACAGCTTGTGCAGCATAGAGGTGACTGAGAATTGCTTTAACCAATAAAACTCATAAAAATTCAGAGGCTGCTCGATATCACCTTGTGGATGCTTGAAGCTGGAGTTTGATGGACAAGAGGGAATCAAGCTTTGGACATTGTGACAGGTGTGAAAAGTGTGGGGAATAAAGAAAAACCCAGATCCAGTTTTGGGAGGTATCCAATTACCTGTGATACAACACGAGTCAAACCATTTATTTTGAAAAAAACAAAAAACAAAAAACAAAAACCTCCAAATAATTTGGTTAGTCAGTTGTATATTTCCCCAATGCAAAACATTATAATGTTTTCAGCAACTTGGGGCACGGCAAGCACCACAGGTTTGGTGGTACCAACCTGCGCCTCTGTCTGCGGTCCTTGCTGTCCCCCCGCTGGGTCCTTCTGCATCCGTCCTGGTCTCTGCGCCTCCTCTCCCCCTCTATGCTGTGGCTGCCGGAGGGGGAACGTTCCGCTGTGGTTGTTGGGCTAAAAGGGAAAGGCTTCACATTTTTCTCAAAACAAACTTGACGCTAACTAACATTTTTTCAATGGAACTTAACGTTTGTGGAAATTCATTCAGCGAGCACCTGGTGATGTCTAACTGTTCCACTGAGACACCAAGACATTAACACCAGGTGTATCTGGTAGGAAGAGTAGATTAAGATGATCCCTTTTTAATCATGGTATCCAATATTAGGAGCTGCTTTCCATTGGTCATTTTTATAAATAAATAAAAAAGTGTGGATCCTCTCATGTACCATGTTCCTGCAGATAATCACATTGAGATTGCTTTTATTGTGAGATAACTCTCTGGGTCTTGGTCAATGAATTAATTTCTCTATCCATTCCAATGGCAGTTTTGTTTTTTTTAATCTATAGTGGTGATATGATGTCACCCGAATATTAAATAAAATGTTCATTGATAATTGTTGTGTGGGGGTGGTGTGATTTAAGCAGTCACACCTGTCTTCGGCCTAGTTAATTGAGCCCAAGATCCAGGGTGGCTGTGCACCTGTTGATGATGAGCACAGGTTAAATCACCCATCCCAACACGCACATGCACATGCACATGGTAGGAAGCCTTTGTCATGACAACCTTTTTACTTCTTGCCACTCTCTTCGATAAAATGGTTTGTCTTCAACATCATTGCATATGTCGGTGTCGGGGAGCCCGGGAAACGCCGCGTGGCGGGGGAACTGCCACAATGATGATCAAAATGTATTAAATCATTTGTTTTAGATAAACATTTGTTTGGTTTATAAGTTTTTGTGATTGTTTTGTAGATTAAAATTTAAACACAAATCCCCAAAAAACGCTTAACGCATTTCAGTCATTCCCGACGCTATCTGCGTCACTGACAGCAAAAGTGTCTTACTTGGGTCTAGCTTGGGGTGTTGGTCCCTTGGATTGAGAAGAGGAGGAGGGAGGCAGAGGGGTGGTTGGGCGAGGGGAGTGTTCCACTGGCTGGGCGGCGGGAGAAGGGGTGGATGTGGTAGAGGTGGCTGAAAGGACACAGAAACACTTTTCAGCTCTCCTGTCTTACTTCTTTATCCTTTTATCAACTTGCACTGTGTTTTTGCTGCTGTGACACCTGAATTTACCGCGGGGATGAATAAAGTTCAATCTTATTTTATCTTTAAGATGATCAGGCAGAGGACAAAAAAGCAGGAATATATACAGAGTGCAGAGCACAGCGCGGCAGAACCTTCCCTCATAAGCTGTGAAAAGAAAAACAGTTTTGTGATGAATCCCGACGTGGAGTCACATGACATACAATATTCCATCTGACCCACGCTCAGTGAACAACAGCCAACCAGGTGCATTATGGGTAAGTCTCCCAGTGGAAACACTTGAGGCATTGATCAGCCTGGAGACAGACAGCCAGACAGACACAGGCAGACAGACAGACAGGCTTACATGTTAAAAAGCCATGATTTTTTTTTTGTTCACTGCCTCCACCTACAGCAGCATTATTGCGTACAGCCTGACTACAGCAGTATTATCACTGTAGTGTGAGGATGGTGTGGTTTGAGCAGCCACACCTGTCCCGGCTTTAGGTAATTGTGGCCCAGGATCAGTGTGGCTGTATACATGTTGCTCGTTGGTTGGTCTAACAAGCAACAGGTAAAACCCCCCTCCCCACACACACTCGGGAGAGGAGCCCTGTCATGACATGCTGTCCGTCTGCTCCGGGGTTTGTTCCACCTAGCCCACTCACTACAATAAACTTGTGTGTCGTCAACCCCACTGTCTGTGTCTCTGTGCCAGGGGGCCTTGAAAACATCACTCGGGTGGTGTGTGGCAGGCAGAACTGCCACAATGGCACCTGAACAGGGACTCTCTGGCACGGAGACGGGACACAGAGGGCCGTCCAAAGACGCCCTGGAGCCACCAGCGGGTCAACAGGCGGCCCCAGCTCCAACCCCCTCCCGCCCGGCAGCAGCAGTGCCCAGGGGGTCCGGCGGAGGAGGGAGGTAGAAGCAGCCGCAGCAACCACCACGGATAACTCCACAACCTGACTACAGTAGTATTACCGCCCACAGCCTGACTTGGTATTTTTTTTATTAGTGTAATGATTGGAGACATATTTAGAGAAGACTTGAGAGACTGTATTCCCACCAACTCCTGGTCTCCAGCCCAGGTCCAACACATCCGTCCACCCATCTCAGGCTCAACACTCATTCGCCGTCTGAGCCTCTGAATGCCTCTGATAATGGTAATATTTGTGTGGTAAAGAGTGGTGAAGACATATGTTTACAAGACCTGTGGGTTCATGTTTGTCGTGTCACAAACCTTATTAGTTTATGTTATTCATTTATGTTATTTTATTTTATTTATGTTAGAATTTATAGATTTAAGTTCAAGTTCAAGAGATTATTCGTCACATACATATATGCAGTGAAATATCATGACACCCGGTGATTACGCACAATAAGGTCTAAAGATACTGAAAATACTGAAATGTGCATAATCGACACGAGGCGCTCGCACATGTTAGAAATTCAATGCAGTTATGACACACCTTTCTTATTCTGCCTGAAAGTGATGTTAGAATGTCACCCTGGCCTACCTTAGGTGAATTCAGATACACACAACACTTCATGTTTACTGTAACAAATGTATTTGCACACATACCACTAGTTAAGATGTTCAGCTGTGCCCATTGAGCACAAGTTCACTCGTGGCTGCGGCTCACTGCACCCCACTAGTTGACTAGTCAGACCAAAAAAAAAGCTTTCCGGTTAACTAGCTACACCTTCTTGTTTTAACTAGCGAACTGGAAAGGCCTATGTGTGCAACTAGTTAACCGGTGAAACACGTGGCTTCACTAGTCAACTAGTTTCATTTACATAGAAAATCAGGAGGCGTTTTTTTATTTGCTCCCAAGTTCCAGTTTTAAAAATAAAACACTCAGATGTCAGAATTCTGCCATGTCCTGTTTGATGAGCAAACATGCCACTAGTTAACATGTTCCGCTGTTCACACTGGCACCTAGTTCACTAGTGGCTGCGTACTGAACGCCGCTAGCTGAGTATCGGACCAAAAAGGCTTACTGGTGAACTAGTTACACCGTTCTGGTGTAACTACTCAACTAGTGAGGCCTGCGTATCCAACGAGTTAACTAGTGAACCACAAGGTGTCACATGTTATCTGGTTGCAGTTAAATGCGAATTTGGAGCCATTTCCAATTGGCTTCGGGTTCAGTTTTAATATTCATGATAATCTCTTAATTCTCGTTCCAACCAAATGTTTATATATATTTCTCATCCATAGTGGCCAGTTAATAAGTTTGTTAACAATATTCAGGACTTCCATCCGTCCGGCCAAAAACAGCCGAGACGGGAAACTGGCCAATGGATGGATAGACACCTCCGAATCTGCATTTTAAAGGCAACTAGTTCACTAGCCAGAAATGAATTACAAATTAATTTGCATTTAATTAGGGTTGGGGTATCAGGACTGTTATATCTGGTCAAAAATGTGCTTTCTTGGCGTGAAGAATTGAATTCTTGATATCAAGAATGTGTTTTTTTTATATCAAATAGCTGATTTATAACCAGTTCAGTCAAGACTTGCAACGAGTTCGAGAAAGTGAATAAATGCTCAAACGGCTTGCCATACTCACAGGGAACTTCTCCGGGTTCAACACACCTAACTCTCACTTTTTGAGCCACCTCCGATATGAAGGTGTTGACCCGTAATTCGGGTCTAGTGTGGAAATGCTCTTTACATATGGGACACTGGTACTGGACATTGCCATCCCAGTATGTTGTAATACAGGCTTTGCAGAAGTTGTGTCCACATGGTAAGGTTACGGGACTGGTGAACACGTCCAGACAGATGGAACATGAGAAATTCTCTTCAGACAGGAGGAGACTGCTGGGAAAGGCCATTCCTGGAGAGAGAAGAGAAGATTAAAACGCGAATGAAAGTGGATCACAATTCACGTTCTAGTCACAAGCGCCTAAAAGTATTTTAAAACGCTCTTCTTTCTTCTCTTTGCAGTTAAACACCATAATCCCATATAATATAATAATAGTCATAATGGGGATAATGGTCTCGATAGATAATAGGATTTGACCAACTTTGACTTTCGGAACGACTCCTGTCCTTCCTGTCAATTCTGGTGTTGTCGGACAGCGGCCATTGTTACTGTAACTTCCTTTAATTAAGCTCAGTTAATAACTTCCTGTTCCCTCTATTATTTTTTGATACAGCTTATAACCAGCCGGTGGGCTGCCGACATTGATGTAGCCATGATGTTAAAACAAGCTGCGAGGGAAAACCAAACGTTTCAACCACCTAAACACGTGATAATAAAAGTCCAATATGGCCTTGGTTCCGACTGAAATCTTCATTCGGGGACGCTTTGAAGAATCATAAAGGGTGAGTATTGTCCGTGGCGCTCACCTTGTGCCTTTGACGAGCTGTTTGTGTTTAGTTTCTCTCCCCGTGCCGATAGGACACAAGTGTCTCCGGCCGCAGCACAGCTTGTCACGAACGCACCTGGAATGGCGCGTGGCGTGCCTTCCAGGAGAAGACATCATAAAGTATGACATCACAAAGCCTGACATCATAATGCCTAGCTGAAACTTCCGCACCGGCTATATAATAATAATAATAATAATAATAATAATAATAATAATAATAATAATAATAAAATAAAAACTTTATTTGAATTACCTTAGATTTGATTCCAGGTCATATCCCAGCCACACCACATCATGTAAATCAAAGTGCTTTACATTAAAAGAAGGCCGTCACGCAATGACAATAAAAGCGATGCAAGCAAAGCAAAAACGCATTTGCAAAGAAAAATGACAAAATAATTAAAATAAGTGCCCTATCCTGACACCCAAAATGCACAAAATAAAATAAAATAAAATAAAATAAACCCATGTGGTAACTTTTCCTACCTGCATGGTCTTTCTTCCTAATTACTTAGTTTCTTTCTCATCCCCTTCCAAGAATCCCAGACAAACATACACATAAATGATATTCACGGTGGGTTTCTTACGCTGTTGGCCAAATACCTCTCCTTCATAAAAACAAATGCTGAGACAAACTATTTCCAGATCATACGCAATGATCTTCATCCACGAGCACAGACGACGCTGTAAAGGCAACACTTGGCACGAGGCGTTTCCCCGGATCCTACGCCGTGATCCTCAACCGTGGCTTCCACGTCCTGTCTCTTCTCCTGCTTCCCGTCTCTTACCTCTCAACCGTTTTCAAACTCCCCACTTTTAGACTCGACCCGAACATTAAAGGAACACAAATCATTTTAAAAACAAGCAACTGAAGGCAGAGCTGAAAAGAGGGGTTTTTGGCGTTGGCTTGAAAGCACCGAGAGTCTTGCCTCCAATAATCTTTTTGGCAGCTTGTTCCATTATTTTGGAGCAGGGTTAGAAAGGGCTGCGTATCCAATCCAGATGGAGCATAGAAGACCGGCGATTCCGTCACGTAGGCCATTTAGAGCTCTGTATACTGTACAAGTAAGACGACTTCCAAGTCACTTCCAAAGGAAAACCGATTTTGTCCGAACGTCTAGCAGCCGAATTCTGAATAAGCTGAAGTCTCTCAATGGCATTTTTCGGAAGGCCAGCCGAAAGGGCAACGCAGTGATCCCATCGACTTGCGACAAACGCATGAGTTTCGCTTTTCAGCGTCTTTCGCGGCTGGGGAAGATGAAAGAATGCTGTTCTGGTCACGTCCTCAATTTGATATTTCAAAACTTGAATCACAATTTGGAATAGAAACCCAGACGTCTGATTTGACACAGGGATTCGGCGAGAGTTCCAACCATTTGTCTTTCTGTCTTGTCTTCATTTAGTTTTAATCATCATCACCATTTAATCAATCTTTTATAGCAAGGGGACAGGTAGTGAGGGAACATTCGACATTCAGATTTGGCTCCAAAGGAAATATACAGTTGTGTATCATCGGCATAGTAATGGAAATGTGCATTACGTTCTCTGATAACATCACCTAATGGAAGCATGGAAAGTGAGACAAGTAAGGGGCCAAGGCATATCATCCGATATGATGATCTCCCAAGACGGATGAAAAACGTCCTCCCCCGGGGACGCAAGTTCCAGACCGGCTCAGGACACATTCAGGCAGACCGATCCGGTTCCCCAGACCACCTATGACAATGGCGTTAAGCTGGGCAGATGGGCGATGAAGGGAATAGTGGGCGGCGGTGGGAGAAGGTTGGGGGGCGGAGGATGAACCGGAGGACCGGAGAGAATGGGGCCGACGGTTGTCGTCCAGCCTCTGAGGAGCTCGTTTTGTCTGCTGGGGATAGACCGGAGACGGGTCAGAGCGGGCGGAGCAACCGATGCTGGGACGGGGGCAGACTGCGGTGCGTTCGGGCGGCGGGGGCAGATGGGTGATGAAGGCGGTAGTGGAATTTCCCCCAATGAGCCGCGAGTTTGAGCGCCAGGAGTCTGCCGAATCTTCTCCGTTCCTCTGTCCGCTGATGGTCGGGGAACCGCTGATAAATGACTCAATCTTCAGTTGGGCAAGTGGTGTTTTAGGAATTCTGAATGCTTTCTGCGGGCGTCATTAGTCCCCACATGAACAATGATTTTATCGATCCATGTGTCGTCAGGCAATATCGTATATATCAATATCAATATTTTAAGCGTCTTACCACTAAGGTCTCTTATATCAGAGTCTCCCACCATAAGAGCTTGATCCGAGGGGGGTCCGCGGTTTAGTCCTTTGACTGGATGAGCTTTCTTTTGGACATTTCTCCCTCTGGGATGGCGGACGCCCTTCCTCGTTCTCTCGTGCATCTGGTCAGCAGCCCTCCCTGTTTCCAATCGATGCTGATTTTGTCACGGTTTGAACCCGTCCTGCTGTCGCAGGGTTGGTCTGCCGGTGCCCGGTGTGGAGCGAGAGGCCCTTATCGCTGTTCCGCACTGGACTACAGCTACTACTGCTTCTTGTCCCTGGGCTTCGCTCCCAACTTGCGCCAGGAGGTGGTATTATCTGTAGTCGTAGAGGACGTTGCTCGTACCGGCTCAGTTTTGCCAGGCTTTGGAAAGGTTATTGTGTTATTTATAAACGTATCTTCATTTTGAGCCTGCCTGGCTGTGCAAGGTTTTGTCGGCTCGCTGGCGGGAGACAAAGGTAGTGTGTCGCGAAGTTCCCCAAAAAAACAGTTGCAGTTGTTAAATTGTCAAAATTAAAATTACATTGCCACTGTTGCAGCAGGGGGTAAAAAAAAAAAGCTGCTGAAATTGACCAGAATAGAAGCAAAACTGAGAGCGGAGAGCAAAGCTAGGCACGTGTTCTCCGTGCGAAGGACGGACTAGACAGTTTTATGAATCATTTTCACAACTACAAGTGTAAAGTGAATCTGTCTGTTAGGAGGGCATTTATGTGAGGATGTGAGGATCTAAAAGTAAACTGTATTCCCAATGTTGAGATGTACTGATGCGTCAGGGCCCATTCACAGTGATTCTGTGTTAACACGCATTCAAACTCAACCAATGTAAATCCCACAAACGTCTGTGTAAAGATGTTTACTTGCAGTTTCAAATTTTCAAACAAAAATACAATGAAGTGATTTTGAATTTTTTTTTATAGAAAAAAACGTATTTAATATATTTTATATTATATAAATATATATTCCTCAAAATCTTTATACTGTATTTTGCCACTGAATTGGTGGCCACGTACAGTACCTGCACAGACCACTGGATGGCGTCGGGCGTCTTTAAAGCTTGTATTAAATGCCAGGTTTATTGTACGTCACCATTTCAATCTGAAGTTCATCTTTCTGCTTCACTCTTTATTTCAAGCTATTGTATAGGACCTTGTATTTTATTTTTAGGACTTTTTTTATTTTTATCTTTTACTTTTGGTTGTTGATTGATCTGTTATTTTTAGGTTATATATAATTGTACTTTATCATAAGGTTTAGTGTATATTGCTATATATTTCTTATTGTGCACAGTTAACTGTTAGGTTCATCATATATTTTCCAATGTTTCCCTATATTGTGATTTTATTTTTAATATTTTTATTATATTGCTTTATTATTATTTCACTACTGAGCTGTTGAGACAATGCAATTTCCCTCTTGGGATGAATAAAGTCTCTATCTATCTATGATCTACTGTTGTTCTGCATGTCATTGGGTGAATACTCCAAGTGTCGAAGGTCACCAACACACCAAAGTGCACACCTGGCTGCGATGGAAACCACTGAGTATCCCCCTGGGAGAAGGGGACTTCTGGGGTTGAAAGTGATATTTGCATATTCAGGGTTGAACAACTCGGCTCGGCCCAGAATAGTCTCCTATCCTGTGTCTTCCAGCAGATGTTTGCATCCCCACGGTGATTGATGTCTTCATTATTTCACACTTTACTGTTGTCTCAAAACCATATCATAAACAGTAATATGAATATGGCCAGCTCCGCACCATCATTAACATTAACAGGCTGAAAGTGTTGTAAATAAAAACTGGATAATTCCTGGAGAAAAGGTGTCCCTGTGTGGCCGTTTGTGTGTATGCATTATGTGTATTAGTATTATTATGGGCTGGAACCCTATTGTTTATGCTCGGATTGTTATTATCATTAATCTTCTTGGCATGTTTCAGAGTAAAGGTATCTGAAATAAGAAAACCGCAGTATGCACAGACATGGTTGAGGTCTTGTCGGAACCGGGACGTTTAAGACATCTTGTGGTTTAGGTTTGACCAATATAAATTAACATTTAGAGCAGGAATTAGTGGAAAACCATTCATTTGAGCAGCAGGTCGCGTTGTGACGTCATCATCCGATGGTATATACTGTAGGTCCGGTCCTCTGGGTGCGCGTTCGCGTTGAGAGAGTCGTAGTGTGTAGATCCGGTTGCTTCGCGTAGTATTTACGCTTGTATCCCGACGACAGACCGGAGGAGCCGATGCCACGTTCGATGTAAACTCGGAAAATTGTAACTCACGCTGCATTTCGCAGAACCCGACAGAACCCCGAAAAACTGTCGATACGAAACGATGGTGTGTTTTATGCCGGGATCAGACTATACAATATTTTTTGTCTTTCATGTCAGATTAGGTGATCATGGTGCCATAAATTCTCGCAGTGTCTTGGTCAGGAGACCGATCACCGTTGCACGAGGGAAGGGGTGAATTCATAGGTCGGCGGGTGGAGGGGATCAAGAAGCTACAGAAGCGCTACGTGTGATGCTGGCAGCCTTGCGTTCCGAAATGGAAAATAAAAGAAAGTGTACTGTAGATCCGATCGTTTGGACAGTGTGTGTCGGCAACGGACGTGCAATCTGAACCAGTTCCAGTTTCCACCTCCCCCCGTCTCCCCACGCCACCCGGACGCACTCGGTTCCCTCCGCTTCTCTTCGCCATGTTTACATACGGGTATGTGCACAAGAGAGCACTCTGTCATCCTATCGGTCAACATCAAGGAACGCCCCGTGGGAGTTGACGGACCAGGCAGGAAAATACCAAAAAATCGGATACGCTAGACCTTTCGTCGGGGTGGTCACCGATTATGTCACGCGGCGCTGGAATTGTGTTGGCCACGACAAAATAGGGTCAAAATCAGGCTGAATTTGTGTAGTCTGATCCCGGCATAACGGAAGCTGTCTGCAGCTATATTTAGGGGTCCAGCCCGTAGGGCTGTAAAGAGAAAAGTTCTCTGAATTTTGAAATCTAAAAATATTTGGAACACAAACTCCAGCATAACCTACAAACACGCTTCACGCCTCGTTTGAACTGGTATGTCACAAACACCTTGTAGTTGAAGTTTCATCCAAATCAATCCAACTATGGAGCAGAAATTAGCCAAAAACTGACCAAATCTGATCATCTCACAAACACGGTCCAATGCATTTCTCGCCAAAATATGTCCAACCCAGCTACAACTATCTGGAACACAAACTTCAGCAGAACCTACAAGCACGGTTAAGGTGCAGTTAAGCCGGTATGTCACAAGGATCTCATGGTTTAAATTTCATTCAAATCTTTTCAAATGATGTTTGATATATATGGGGTAATCGATTCAATTGTCTGGGCGCAAAACGCTGAAATACCCTTTTAATCATCTGATCCAAACTGCCCCCGGCGTTTTCACGCACCGCTGCAACTCGCTGACCTGGCGGGGTTAAGGTCCCAAATTGTGCCGTTTGCTTTTATCGCGGCCGCGGTCTCAGAGGACCGGTCCAAAAAAAACAACAGCCCAAAAAAACACTTACGATTTGCACGCGAACGCCCCGCCGCCCACGCCCGCCCGGGGCGTTTAAATAGGAGCCGGCGACTCTGAATCCCGGTTGGAGACGGAGTCGAGCGACCGAGCGGCCATGAGCTTCACGTCCGTCGTCTGCTTCGCGCTGTCCCTCTGGGTCGACGGTGAGGGGACAAACAAATCTGACTCTAAAAAAAAACAAAACCCATTCAATCGGAATAAACCCCGATTGAGTTGAATTCGTCAATGACGTTTGAATCCGTTCCCTCGCAGGGTCTTATGGGCAGCTCGTGTTGACCCAGACCCCGAAGGGCAAGTTGGTCCCTCCGGGTGAGTCGGCCAGCGTCAGCTGTCAGGTCAGCAGTGACGTATACCGAGATTCAAACGGAGATCGGCTGCGCTGGTACCCCCAGGCCCCCGGGGAGCCCCCAAAACTCCTGGCGTATCGGGCAAGCAATCGTCGGTCCGGCGTCCCGACTCGATTCAGCGGGAGCGGATCCGCGAAGGATTTCACGCTCACCATCAGCGGCGTCCGGCCGGAGGATTCCGGGGACGTCTACTGCCAGAGCCGCCACCAGCCCCCGGGCGTCTGGACGTGTGCCCGGTGAAGCGGGCTCGTCCGAAAAAACCTCCCCCGGCGTCACGCACCGGCGCCCACATCCAGCGATTAAGCGACACAGGCGGCAAAGAAAGCAAGGTATTTCATTTGTTTGGGAATACTATCGATAATTGATTGATTATTCATTGCTTTTTTTGTTAAAAGTATTTTTTTTATTCAGGCAAAATGTCTTTCTTTTAATGTTAGATATATTATGTTCAGCGCAAACCTGCATGCCTGAATGCCTCCGGTATTTAAGTGCCACATGTAAATAATAACAATTATTATTATTTTTATTATTATTATTTATTTTATAATTATTATTTTAAAATAAATAATAACAATAAATACATAAATAAAAAAGTAAAACTTTTTAAAATTATAATACATATATTTTTATTGTATTTATTAATTGTATGTATATATTTTCTTTAATTGTATGTATTATATTCATCAAAAATGTTTCTCAAATGCCCCTGTTTTTGTAAACAAAGGCCTCGCAACATATTACTCAAAATATTGAGGGTTTTCATACATTATTTTCACTTTGACAATATTTTGCCTTTTTTTTTTTTTGGCATTAACTGCAGACTCCACTAAAGGACTTTTGAGTGGAAGAATCCTGGCATGCTGTTAAGTGTTTAAAAAGTATGAATAACAAGGCGGTATGTGCAGCCGGCCGGGCCTTACCGCAAAATAACCCCCTTCAGAATGAAATGTCCTCACATATGACAAAACTGTTTACTGATATTAAGGTTCAAGTAGACGTTTCTGCATTCATTTCTTCAAGTCACCCATCACCACTGGCTGGCGTGAGTATCAGCATGCGGACGGAGTGAGACAAGGGAAAACGTGAAACCAAACGGTCGTTATTAAGAAATAATGGACGACCAACCTCGCTGCTCTTGACCAATCAGAACGGAGTATTCCACCGTGTAATAACTCCAGATAAAAACCAGTTGAATTGAATGAGGAGATCTTTATTGTCTTTATTGTCTGAAACAAAGGAGGTTATGGCTCGGCCTATGAAGGGATTAATACACAAGTGGAGGTGGTCGCCATAGCAACGGGTGGTGGTCTCAGCAGTGTTGGCGGCTGAGGCTCTGGGTGAGGGGGGTCTGGGACCCCCGCTGGGCCCGGCAGGTCACCCGCTCCGCCGCCGCCCACTCCTGGGTGCTGACGGTCAGGGTGCTGGTCCAGTGGTACAGGTTGCCTCTGCCCGCCTGCGGTGTCACAGGGGTCACGGCGCTGGCAGCCGTCACGCCGTTGGCGGGGCAACCGTCCAGCGTCCAGCTCAGCTTCCAGTCGGACGGGAAGCCGGCGTCCCCCAGGCAGGTCTGTGTGGCGGACCCCGCCACTGAGGCCAGCTTCTCTGAGGAGGGCGGCAGGACGGTCAGGGTGGGCGGGCGGGCGTTCACCTGGAGACACGGACAGAGGAAGACAGGATGGAGGGAGGGATGGTCGAAGGAGGGAGGGAGGGACGGAAGGATGGATGGATGGATGGACAGATGGAAGGAGTGAGGGAGGGACGGAAGGATGGATGGATGGATGGATGGAAGGAGGGAGGGAGGGAGGGAGGGATGGAAAGATTAAATTGCAGCAAAACATAGGCAATAATAAGAATAAAGTAATAAGAATAAAAATAGACAATAGAAAATGACAATATGCAATAAATCTTATCTAATCTAAGATAAATATAAAGTAGAATAATATCAAGCAACGTAAAGTTCATCCATCATGTCGTTTTTGTGCCTTATTTGGTCTGAGCAAAAGTTATTAAAAAAAATATATAGATTCCTATCAAAGGAAAAATGAAAAGTAAATATAAAAATAAAACAATAATAAATAAATGAGTAAGGGGCACTTACTTCCGAGACCGAGTCGGGTGCCGCTACCGAACGTCCCACAGTGGAAGGTCCTCATTCAGCAGCTGCACAAAAACCTCATCGTCCTCATTCATTCGGACTATGCAGTTGCATAGGGCCCCCGAAGCCGCCAGGAGGCCCTCAAGCTGCCATTAGAGCCTTTTATTTATTTATTTTTTTAAATTAAAATAGCCAAATGTATTCATTCAACCTTATTTATGTTAGTTCTTTGTTTATTACTATTTTCCGTGGGTTTAAAGTGCTGCGGTCAACTTGAGATGTTTAATTTCAATTTGAGAGCGAAAAAAAAGTTTTTCCACTAATCTAGCTTCTTTTCCTCTTAAAGTGCAAAGTCAAAAGTCAAATTTTAACAACATTTTGCCCCCCAAAAGCTAGAAACAGCCCTGTCATAAAGTGTTCTGTTCAAAATGAGGCACAAAGAAAAAACTGAAAAATCAGTTTATTTGTTTAATTTCTGCTTTGTGTGTGTGTGTGTGTGTGTGTGTGTGTGTGTGTATATATATATATATATATATATATATATATATATATATATATATATATTTATTATTATTATTATTATTATTATTATTATTTTTTTTTTTTTTTTTAATTCTTTACAACGTTGTGTTTTCTCCGTGTTTTCATTGTTTGAATCTTAATATCTGGCCATAAATAGGAAAGGTTCTTTGAAAATGTGATTAGTTCGACGTTACAGATATAAACTGTGGCTCAGCAGTGACACCTACTGGTTAAAATCGACTGGCTTGTGTGCAAGTCTAATAGTGTGTGTGTGTGTGTGTGTGTGTGTGTGTGTGTGTGTGTGTGTGTGTGTGTGTGTGTGTGTGTGTGTGTGTGTGTGTGTGTGTGTGTCTATGTGTGTGCGTGCGTTTTTGTGTGTGCGTGTGGTGAAGCAGCTGCTCAGCAGGCCATTCTACTTCCTGCTGCCCTGTGGGAGCGTCCTGAACTTCCAACTCCTTCATCGTCCTCCTCACCTTCGAAGCCGAGTACATGGAGCAGCAGTTCCGACAGTCTGTGTCCAGAGCAAACATCCTCGTTGGTAAAGACACAAAGTCCGGATGAACCAAAACCGTCTGAAACAGGGACGATATCTCTGCTGGACAGGTGAGGGATAGACAGAATCCCTTACATTTGAGTGGGATATTTATTTCTGAACCACTTGTAATAAAACAAAAATAAAAATAAAGATTTATATTTATTCAATCCATTTTTCATAGGTATAGACGTCTAACATTGTTTCTGCGTGTGGTAACGTGTTTAGTGGGGTTGTTTTAATAGCCTATTAATGGGATTTCACAATGAAGCCTTTGGCTGCCTCGTCTTTTTAGAACCAGCCCGACCAGTACATTCAAGGCACCTCAGAGGAGCCTACGCATCATGAGAAGTTGGAGCTCTTGTGGGGAGAAAGAGCACAACAGAGCCCAACCACAACATCTGGGGGGCCCTTCTAGGTTCAAATCCCTTTTTTCTAAAGTAGACTTGACTCTAGGGCAGGGGTGTCAAACTCATTTTCACCGAGGGCCACATCAGCATAATGGTCGCCCTCAAAGGGCCAGATGTAACTTTGAGGCAGTATAAATGTAGCTAAATGTAATGTAAAATAAATGAAACTACTCCTTAATGTTAAATAACTCTGGATTTTTATTATTCAACTTACAAATATTACATATATATTTGCATAAATGTAAAAATAAATGTTTGCTTGTTGCTCAGTTACAACATTAATCCTTTTAATTTGTCAGCTTATGAAACCCACATTACTCCATCAATCAACGATCAAACTATCCAAGTGAATAAGGGTAAATAACAAGTTATGACATTAACTTTGATCAAAACCTTTTTGTCATATTTGAGAGGGGCAGTGTGTCAATGTCTGGTTTCAGGTCTTGTGCTGAGGCAATCCGTAGAACCGCATGGAGGTTGTCATCAGTGATGCGTGATCTGTGCTCGGTCTTGTTTGGATTCATGATTGAAAACATCAGCTCGCACAGATCGGTGCTCCCGAACATAGACAGAACACAGGCAGCATGAAGTCGAAGCTGTGGCATCAAACCAGGGGGCAGTTGACGGTAAAAGTCCTCAATTGCAGCATCCTGGAACTTTGCTCTCAGGCCACTATCGCTTTGAAGCTCCATTAACTCCATCTGAAGATGTTGGGGTGCAGTGCAGACGTCGGTGGTGAAAGGATTGGCAAAGATGGCAGAGCCTGAGTGCTGTGCTATAACGCGATCAAACTCATTCATTAAGCGGCTCAGTTTGGTAGCCAAATGAAGGTCACTGTTTTCATGACTGTGGTCACGATATCATTCATCTCCAGCACCTTCCCACACAAAGCTTCTTTATGGATAATGCAATAATACGTCATCAGAGGCGTGTGACAGTTGCTTTTATGCATTTTCTCCTTCATTCGTCCAACAAAGCCCGCTTTTCCTCCACACATTGCAGGCGCACCGTCTGTAGTTAATCCCACCAACTTCTCCCAGGGCAATGCATTTTTACTTACGGACTTCTCCAACGCATCGAAAATGTCCCGTCCTGTTGTGGTGCCATGCATGGCAGCTACATCCGACAGCTCCTCAGTGACAGAAAGGTCCGACTTGACGCCTCTAATAAAAATGGATAGCTGCGCTGTATCCGTGTTGTCTGTGCATCAAGAGCTGATGAAAAAGCTATGTAGCTGCGTGTCTCTTCGGCCAGCTGTGTTGCCAGGTCTCCTGCTAGTTCCTTAACCCCGTCCGTGATGGTGTTTCTTGATAAACTGACATTTTTAAAAGTCTGTAACTGGTCAGGACACAGCTGCTCACAGACCTTCAGCGTGCGCTGCTTCAAAAATGCACCCTCTGAAAAAGGCTTTGCAGCGCGGGCAATTTCTTCAGCCACAATAAAGCTAGCTTTCACTGCCGCATTGTTTTTTGTGGCTCTCTTGAACGCATCCTGCTGCGATCGCAATTTGCCTTTTAATTCTTGCACCATTTGTTGTTTTTCTTGAAGGCTCACTTTGGCATACTTAGCTCCGTGTTTGGTGTCAAAATGCCGACGTAGATTGTACTCTTTGACAACCGCCACTGCCTCATAACATAAAAGACATACCGGTTTTTCTCCTTGAAGCACAAACATATATTCGCCTTCCCATCTTTCTTGAAACAGCCTTCCATCTGCATCAATTTTTCTCTTCCTGGACATTTTGGGACCATTGTTTGTATTTCTTCATTCGGAAAATGGCACTGATGTGGAAACACTGCAATCTAGTGGTGGGATGCCGTCACTTCACGGGTAACATGATTGGCATGATCGGCATTATGATATAATCAGACCTTTTAAGCTCTCGCCGGCCAAATAAAATGACGTGGCGTGCCACATTTGGCCCGGGGGCCTTGAGTTTGACACATATGCTCGAGGGGATTTTCATGAAAAAAATCAGCTCGAGGTAAGAGTAGAGCGTCCGCCTGCAAGTGGATGACGTTGTGGTTTTATTTTTTTAACAGCTACGCTCGTGTCAAGAGGGACCAGCTGCGATCGTCTCAGAGAAGCTCCGCCCCGCGGGGCTCTGCGGCGTGACGCCCTCCGACGCCGTCACAAAGTCCTGCCGCCGCGGGGTTCCGGCCCTGACGTTCCCATTTCGAGCTACTTCCGAGGTTCCTGTGGTCGGATGAGTGGAGGAGACAAAGGGAACCGGAAAAAACTCAGCAGGCTCAAAGCAATTGCGCCGCTGGACCGCGAGCCGAGGGGTTCGGGGTTCGGGGTTCAATGACGACTTGGTTTGCGGAATCCGACCCTAGGGGGACATCTTTAAAAGCTCCCGGAGAGCAGGGCCGCGCGTGAAAGGGACCCGGCGGCATGGCACTGTTGTTGGCCCTCCTCAGACCCTGGATATGTCCGCGGACAAGGGGATGGCCGGTTCAACACCCTCTTATGCCTCAGTAGCTGGATCAACCAAAATAAAACGATCCTGCTGGAGTGGCTTCGGGCCCCTCAATTCCGGGACTGAATTGTGTGTGTTTCCTGACACGCCGTGTGTTTGCCGTGTACAGGCAACATTTTGAAAGTCTCTCTTTTACCATCAACATTAAAAAGACGTGTTAACACATCTTACCGCCTTATAACCGCCATGATAATAAGAACCAGACCATCTCCAAGGTTAGTGGATATCTCAGTATCATCCGTCAGAGCTTCTGATGCATCTGCACAATAAACATTTGTCACATGATCTAGTCGGGTTTTAGGATTCAGTCGAATCAGAATATCTAATTTTACAATTTGGAAAGCAGCTTTTTGGTATGAGATGAATAAAACAATGAATGGGGTCAGGTTGAAGAAATGTATTCCACCATCTAGTGGTATAATTATCTAACCATCTGTGGTGGATGAATTTGATGTCTGCCATCAAATAGAAATTACCTTTTATTTGAAGATCCTACTACGAACACTCGTACACATGGTCTTGAATTGGATTTTAAATGTATTTAAAAATTAAATCCGGCCATAGACCATTATTGATTGAAAGATCATTCGTCTTTTAGCGCATGTAACAGCTGTTCTCATTGGTCGGAATGAAATAATGTTTAAAAGGAAAAACTTTTTTAATTGTAGCCCGAGAATACTCGGTTAGAAAGGAGAAAGTAATAGATTACATAACAGTGAGTAGGTAGTACACACCAACTTAAGAAAAAGAACAAAATAAATGCTCAATTACAGTCAGATTAGTGTGAAGTGGAAGAAGTACTCAGAGCTTTTTATATATAAATACGGAATTACTCCAGTACAAATACCACTTTTCTACTTCAGTAAAAGTATAGAAGTAAATGCAATTAAAGTACTAAAAGTGGAAGTACTTTTCCTATCCAGTTCCCTGATATAACGGGCTACTTAAAAAATAAAAGAATAAAATACAACAAAAACAGCCCTCCACACGATTGACTTATAAACATGTAATTAAACTACGGTGACCAGTCGTGCCGGTTTGTCCGGGATTATCCCGGTTTCAAGCTACACTCGATGTTTTTTTGTTTCTTTCAATTACAGTAAAAACATAGACTATACGGTTTCCGGCGCGCGCTCAACGTGTGAAACGACAAGTTACGTTTTTCAAAAGCTTCGTTTTCAGTGACCTGAAACGGCGTTTCGGTGTGGACGGGAGGCCAAAGCGCAGAAAAGATACTATGTTTAAAAAAATAAAATACATTTAAGTGTGGACGAGGCCTAAAATTAGCCATGCAGATCCTGATTACAGTTTTCAATTTGTCTACCCATACTATAAATATATAGTATGAGTAGAATCATATATAAATCCAGATTTAGACTTTTTTTTTTTTTACCTAGGTAACGTACTATTCTTGCACACTCCTTCTCTTTCTTCTCATCGTTTATCCTTTGCCACCGTTCACTTTCGACCGCACATTTCTCTCTGCGTGGGCACAGTATCATTCGTGCATTGTCCTGTTAAAATGCAGGCCTCGGCTTACGCAGGACCAGATGGAAGCCGACTCATATTAGCTCAGCACCATCAATAATCGTCACTCGGGCACGTTGGGATGTCATTCCTGGAGTTATTAAGAGTGACGGCGGTTCCATTACAGTAAGAAATTACCGCCAGGGTGTGTGTGTGTGTGTGTGTGTGTTTTGTGTGTGTTTTTTGTGTGTTTTGTGTGTGTGTGTGTGTGTGTGTGTGTGTGTGTGTGTGTGTGTGTGTGTGCGCGCGCGCGCGACCCATAAAAGGGTGACTCTTTCTTCTTCTATAAAAAAAATAGGTTGAAAAAGATGGGGTTTTTTTCCCGTAAAGAAAAAACGGCACGAAAGCGGTCGTGCAGAAGACCCACACATGAGTTGTGCTTTGAAACGGTGAAAAAATTGATATAGTCACAGACTGCTTCGTTTTGTCGCCTGAAATGTCTTGTGGAAGATCGTAGAAAAATATAAAATATGGTTCGTCTAATTTAATGTTTTTTATTTTATTTATTTTTTATTATTATTATTATTAGTGTTGGGATGCAGGGGTGTCTTCATTTACACCTAACTGACATGGTCTTACCAGCGACACTCTCCCCTCTGGGCGTCAGACTTTATAATCAACTTTGCAGCGGACTGAAGATGAAAACCTACATCACCAGTTATTAATATTAACTGGCGTGAGAGCCTGAAAGCTGAGGGTAAAGATAAGTGGATGGAGAGGAAGGATCAGGGGGAGGAAGCGACAAGAGCTGCCAGTGTCTTCAAAAAGCGTCTTATTCGGCCGATTTTGAAGCGCGGCGCTCTTCCCCGCTCAAATGTGCCAACTCCCTCTGTGGTGGAGCCCCAATGGCTTCCCTTCATTCGGGAGGCTCCGCCCTGCCTGTCGCATTCTGCTTTCATTTGTAAAATGAGCGCAAATTCTGATGTGTATTTGAAGAGGGAGGTGGAAAAAGAGGCATTCGGTTGGTTGCGAGCTGCAACCTCACCGCTAGATGCCACTAGATTCTACACACTGCACCTTTAATTGGCGCTGGCCTAAAAAGTGTTAAATAAGGTTTTGGTAAATACATCGGCTTTGTATTCCA
Source organism: Zeus faber (assembly GCF_960531495.2). NCBI lineage: Eukaryota > Metazoa > Chordata > Actinopteri > Zeiformes > Zeidae > Zeus > Zeus faber. Next base: position 24,842,576 of record NC_137199.1, read on the forward strand.
ACCTTATCATGTTGTGAAGAAAATAGAAAAAAATGTTTTAGGTTACATTTTTAATTTCCTGTAGACCTACTGTACATTTAACATACACTTCTTGCAGATGATACATTTGTTTATATTATTATTTGCGTGTGTTATTTATGTTTTTAAATATGGTGGATTTTGTATGTAATGCAAAAAAAAAAAAAAAAGTCTTAACATAAAAACAAATACAAAAAAAAAACATGTTTAGGTTATGTTGTATGAACATAATTACCAGCAATCACTTTGATTCACCATTTACTTCATATATTATGACATTCTCAATAACCTGTTTTAACCTATTATAATATTCTTAATAAGCTGACAAGACTTGATATACCATTTTTTTTTTACTTAACACTGATCCACTAAGAGCAGTGCATGCAACCCCCAAAGTAAAGTCCCTTCTCCGGCTCCACTGAGAGCGACGGATGGAGTTTTTTGAGCGCGCAAGACGGGAGAACAGGTTTGTCAGAGAATGCTTCTCTCCTGGGAGGGTTCCTCCAGCTGCGTCGTGTCAAGGCACTGAGGTCATTTTTTATTTATTTGTTTTCTCCCCACAAAGAAGTACAGAGCGGGAGGCTACGGGGAGTTTTTTCTTTTTCTTTTTTCCTTTCCTTGTTTAGTGCATGTGGGGGAGGGAGGGCGGCACCTTTGCAGCCTGTTTGGCGAGAACAAATCGGCTCATCTCTGCGCCATAAAAAGTCATTCTCAGTCTCTTCCTCCTCTGCGGACTCCGTTTCCTCAATACCAGTACAGGTGCTTCTTGTCCAGAGACCTCCCTGAAAGAGGGGAGCCGAAAGTAGATTAGGTACATACATACATACATACATACATACATACATACATACTAGGTGCTACTGATAAAAAATAAAAGTCGATAAGTCTGTCCAAACCGTAAAACCGCTATGCTTTCATACTTATCTGCATGTTTTTGTATATCGACACGCCACCCACCTGGATCAAATCCTCCGGTGGGATCCACTTGATCTCTGAAGCCTGTGGGAGCCGTCCAGCCTTGAAGAAGGTCCGGTTTGGAACCCGAGGCCAAGCTCGGTCCCATCTCGGCGCGGTCGTTGTGCAGCAGGTTGAGCAGGGATGTGGCGTATTGCTGCCCGGTGACGCCCAGCCCGTCGGGGGACAGGGAGTAGCCGATCGGCGGGAACCCCAGGCCCCCGCTCTGCCTCGCGGGGAACGATGACCACGAGGAAGAGGGCTCGCCCACCGGGCTGAAGGGCACGTTGGCGGCGTCGGCTTCCTTCACGCCGCCCAGATGTCCGGCTAGAGGCTGGAACTGGGTCTCTGTGTATGAGGTAGAGGGGGCAGCGTTCCACTGGCACGAGTTGGACTTCTCTGTAATACAGTGAGGGGAGAGGGTAAGAATTGGGTAATGGGTTTCAAAAGGCCTCATAGGAAGCACCTTTCCTCTTTTTCCAATCGGCATCACGGCACTGGGCCAGTCTCAGGATTGGGTCTTCAACGGGCAACGTCGCGGACTCACCTGACTTGACAGATTTGTTGCTTTTTTTGCTTTTTGCTTTGGCTTTGTAGGTTTTGAGGGCGCGTGAGAAGTGCGCGTCCACCATACTGCCGATATCCCCCTGGAAATAAGTGAGGATCACGCTCTGGGAATGTTCCTCCACCTTCACCGGTATCGGGCTTCCTGCGTTATCTGCCATGAGTCAGTGCTGACTGGGAAAGAGAGATGAAAAATGTCATTTAGATAATTTTGTCTTGTGTGTCTTATACGTTTTGGACGTTACAGTACGGCCCATCTCATTTTAAGTTGTTTGACTGTTAAAAAGTGAATTGTTAACGTTCAGGTTTAAGCCGTTTGAAAGCCACCCATACTGTAAGTGACCCACATACACGTTTAACAGAGAAAAAAAACGTGACAACCTTGACAACAATTCTGAGCTACTCCCGAGCGGGGGCTCTCCACTTATTGTCGAGGAGACTGACATCAATACTTCATTTCTTGCCAGACCTCTGGAGACCCATGTTCAAGGGAAGCGTCTTCAAACTGAACACGCAGGAGCTCACGACTACAGAGCCATTAAACAAATTGAGCTGAGGATGTTCTCCAGGAAATGCCTGGGAGACCATTTCTTTTAGTAGCACTTTAAAGAGCGTACGGCGTAGCGCTTCGTTCATAAAACACCCACGGCGCTCGACAGGTTGCAGGTTCGTGGTTAAGAACACGGTTGATCAGCGACTTCTGAGCCATGTCAAAGAGAGCAGGAGAAGGAGCGTCGTAGTGGATGTTGTTATGCCTTCCAGACCTGCTGGGAAATCTGGTGTTATGTGGTTTGCACTTTGAATGGTCTACGTGGACTGAATAAGGTTACACAGGAAACCAATTTTTCCCCCACCGGGGGAACATAAAGCCGGCCTCTATGACTAATACCTTAAAAAAAAAAAAAAAAAAAAAAGAAGTCGGCTGCAAAGGGGTGACATTATTCGTGAATGAAAAGCTTATTACAAGCTATATCCATTGCATCGTGCTGTGATATCTAATATCCCCCAGTTACATCATTTCCTAGATTTAATTCTCACACTCGTCACTTTTTCCCCCCTATAAACGTACTCACTCATTTACTTACGTGTCTTTTGATTGTTAGCCAACGTTGACCAAGGACCGGGCCCTTGGATCGACTGGTTGCTCAAACCTGGTTTATTTGCCTACATGTGCAAAAACAAAGGCGGGGGGAAAAAAAATAATCACTTGACGCCGTCGCAGATATGGGAAGCATCCATTAGATCCTGGTGTCCAACTTCGCGTCGCTTCTTCTCCTTTCGATATCCTTTTCCGCGGTGAGTGATTTGTTTATTGAAGGCGACATTGTCGGCGTGTTTCGCGATGTGCCAGGCTGTGAGGGTGTGATACTTCATCAACTCGGACAGGAATGGGCAGAATGTCAACCGGCGGGTCGGCCCACAACCTGAATGACTCCTCATCGGAGCATTCCTCGCACCTCCGCAGACACCGTTTTAGACTCCTCTGAAGTGTTGCTGTTTGTCCAGAACACACATTTCTGATCTGCAGAGGGATTATCTGAGGATATTTTATTGTTGTCTCGAGACGCCGAACACCTTCCATTCGGCTCTTTTTTCACTTAAAGGGATGAATTGGGGCTAGCGGAACAATTTGTGATTCAAGATCTGGTTTTAGTCTTGAAGGAGGGAGACCTCCCATTCTATTCAATAAATATATGTGGTTTCACACAGTTTATGTAGTTATTCTAGGTTCCATATATGTCATATACTGTAGGTGTAATAATATTATATATATAAATATTAATGTATTCTAGCTGTACAATGGAACTACACTTAGAGTCAGTAGAAAGACTTTCTATCTATCTATCTATCTATCTATCTATCTATCTATCTATCTATCTATCTATCTATCTATCTATCTATCTGTCTGTCTGTCTGTCTGTCTGTCTGTCTGTCTATCTATCTATCTATCTATCTATCTATCTATCTATCTATCTATCTGTCTATCTGTCTGTCTGTCTGTCTGTCTGTCTATATTAAAAATATATTACAATTTCAAATCCAATATTATTTCAATCTTTTATTCTCCATATTATTAATAGTGTTGTTAAATACTGTTACTTAAATTAAAGCACAATAATTAATTTACAATGTAAATAAGAGGAAGGAGAAAGCAAAAAAGCAGAAAAAGAAAACCCCAAAATATGGAGATAAAATAAATAGATTTAATGCCTGGTGGATTGCATAATTATAATGCAAAATGGTGGAGAAAAAAAAAGGATTCGGTACTTCAAGTAATGTACTTGAAATAATACCTTTGCGCTATTACATTTAAGCAAGCAGCTTATTATGCACTACACACTGAACTTACACCTACATTTACTGATTCCCTTTAAGAGAAGAAATTATTCTCAAGTATCATCAACTCAGATGTAAAGCTTAATGCATATCAGGCCACTAACTCCTCTAAAAGGCAGCAGGGCCGAGCCCCGTGGGCGGCCTTCCTCCTAAAACGTGCAAACCTCCAAAGCTCATATAGACTCTGTCCTCTTAGTTTCCGTACTGGAGTACACATACAAGCAAATAATTCAGAAATGTTATCAGAATGTTTTTATTCCATGACTGTGATTAATCTTGTGGTTAATCTT